>NC_054536.1:26644511-26907011 GCF_017654505.1 Polyodon spathula
AACTGATACTGTAGATAACTTTTCTAATTTAAATGAAATGCTCGCTTCAGCTGCCAAGGTTTGATTAATGTATATAATATAATGAAAAGAACGGACATTACCCCATATATTCCCTTATTATGATATCAAAAGGTATTTCGGTAGCTAATTTTACTCATTATAGAAAGGCTTTGGATTCAAAATGGCTGACAACCATCAAGTTCCACATGTCATGCACAGCACCGCTCTGCTACAAGCAGGTAAGAATGAGATCACAAAATTAGTTGTTTTACTTCAGCAAGTTTACTGTGTACTAAAGTTATTAAATACAGTTTACACTTTATTGTCTTATATTCAAACTTAACAGTTCCTCTGTGTTTTATTGCAGTAAAACCTTTATATAAACTAAACATTTATATTCTTTATTTTAATTGATGTTGTAACAGAAACTGAACTAATTCTCCCTCCTGCTTTTACAGTCTATTTGTATTACAGTAGAGCCTTAAACAACAAAAACACTTGTTAGTTTAAATATTCTGTTTCTTATTTGATCAAAATACTTAAAACATATTATTTCTCTTCAGAGAGTGATTATTAGATCAGAATATTTTTATTTAAAACCTCTATGCTAAGTAACAACACAGTCAAATAAAATCAAATAGGTATTTTTAGTTTCAAATATTGTTCTGTCTAAAAACTGTTACTTTTTTGTTTTTGCTAATTTGCAATACCTAGCTTCTGCATTTAGCTCTTTAAAAATGATTACTTAATTTTCAAGCTAATTAAATGAGATGCCTGCTTCTGCCATGGTTACAGGCTTCTGCAGCAGCAGCTCTTAAATAAGGGAAAGCCTGGCTCATTTCACAGATGTTTTTTGGTCAGCATGACCTCAAGCCAGTGCGCTCTCTTTATACAGGATTACACAGACTCTATAATAATTATTTTTTACTGTTATACTGGACTTTTCAAAAGAATGCACACACACACACACACACACACACACACACACACACACACACACACACACACACACACACATCCACATCATTTGTCAATAATAAACTTTTAATATGTTCTTTCAACAATAATTATTTTACTTGTATAACAGTTTAACTTTAAATTATTTTATAACATATATTTCTAATTCAGATACATCAATATAGCATTCTCTTATAAATTGTAATTTTATTTCATTGATATACACAGAAGGCAAGAGGCTAATTTTTAATTAGGCACCTGCTTAGCAGCAAATGCAACCTTTAATATTAAAACGTAGGACTGCTCATACATTTACTGAATGTTATTATATTAAGTTTCTTATTTAAATACTTTTTCTTTTTAAGATAATAATCGAATCTAGCTCGATTGCTTCTGGCATATTAACTCGGTTCCATAGAGTTTGGCATTCTGCTCTCACTGGATCAGAATGTTTTGCAGTTCTGAGTCTAATTTAAAAAGATGCTTTTGCCTGATAAGGGAGGTTTGGAACTTTTAGCAGGTCAGCCTGACCTTTTGATACCAGGAGCTCTCTGTATCAGACCTTACACAGACTTATTCAAAAGGATACAAAATACAGGATCTTACAATATTACTATTCGCAATGTATTTGTAAGCAATAAGGCACGACAGGGTGTGGGATATACTGTAATATCCACTCGCCCCTGGTGCGTTATAAGTCACGAGACAACACACACCCTGAAGTGCCTTATTGCGCTTATAAAATGGATCAACCAACGCTACAAAAAAAAAAAAAAACGCTAAAAAAAAAAAAAAATAATAAAAAAAAAAAAAAAAACACGTTTTAATTAACAAAAAAAGTATATATTTTTTTTTATTAAATATCCTTCCTCCTCAGCCTGAACTTAGAAAAAATAGTCCCTTAAACATAAAAAAAAAAAAAAAAATGCATTAATTAAAACATAATTTCAGATGTTAAATTGAACATTACCATTGAAGGTACAGTTCTGATTCATTACACTTTGTGTAATTCTTGGTTTATTCATTACATTTTCAAGTAAACGATTACTGCCCATTTTCATCATGACACAGCACAAATAAGTCTACCTTCAAATCACGCAGCACAAATAAGATTGCCTTTAAATCACGCAGACCCTTCTTCGCAAGACCTGCAATAGTATCAAGTGTGTATTTTTTTTTTTTTTTTTTTTTTTTTAATAATCCTTTGTTATCCGAGGTAATAACAGAAGGTATCCATAACAGATATGTGCTACAGCTTCACAGTGGCGAGAAAGACGTTATTTGCATGGAATACCCGGTTACTTATCAAACTGACTGCAATTTACAGCTTGGTAATGTGGAGAACTACTGAACCAGTGTTAAGAAACAATTTTAAATAATGCAGGGCACAGCAGAAGACATGATACTATCGTACCTGGACACATTTAAAAGGTATGGCAGGAACTGTCGAGATGAATTTTTAAATGCTCAGCATCAGATCACACAGCTGCGAAGGAGGTGGGTCCGGTGGTAGCTGGCGGGCAGACCGAAGAACGGACAACGGGAGCAACGGCAACAAAACATCTTTTAACACCAAAGTCTCTTTTAAGAGGGATCCAAATATTTTGCTAAAAGCTGAAAGTTTAAGAGGGATTTTTTTAACTATTTATTTTCAAAATGGGATCGGTATTCACTAATTTAATTAATCATTGGTCTCGGATTCAGATTCATTCAGTATCGCATGTACACTTCGGTTTCCGAAAAGTTCAACATTTACGTAAATCTAGTCGGTCATGTTTATTGCGGTAAATTCCAATATGTCAGCGTTTTTGTTTTTAAATTCTAGGTGTATGGATATCTGCCAGTGATTTGTCCGTTTTTGAAAAAAGTGCCAACCCATGGTGATATGCTGTAATAGCAACACCCCCATGTGACCTGTTTTGACCAATCAGGATAGAGTATTTAAAATACCCATTTTATAACATTCTATAGTTTCCAATCCACTCCTAATAAACCAGCTTGTTCCCAGCAAGATTTGAATTCTCCTCCTGAGTAAGATTGAAGTGGCTCTGTGACGGTAATATCTACAAACTGCGTTCTAATCACTTTAATTTTCTGTTGAAATGCACCTGTTTTAAAACATCCTGTTCTGTAAGGTAGCATTCCCTTTGAATTTGAAAACAGTTTCATATTTTGTTGAAACAAACTAAACATTGTTGCCAAGTGAAGATAAAGCCTTTCTCAGTGATACATTTCACCATGCTACTCATACAAATGAACAAAAGCGATGCCAAGACCTCAGTGTTGAAACCTGTGCTGTTAAATTGATATCCAGGACTTGGAAGGTACAGGCTCTCCTCTGGTCCCACAGGGTGTTAACTTACACAGTTTAAAAGTGAATAGAACAGGGAGGAACTGAAACATAGCTCCCAATAGGTAGACAATGATTAATCTGACCTGAATGATTTAAATTACATTTTGAGTAAATAAAAGAAATAGAAAATAACAACATTGGTTAATTTAAAATTACATAATTTGCAACTTGGGTTATGAACCTATAAAATGGAGAGCATGTACCATCTCAAACAAGACCGTCTTGTGGCTGATAACTGTGCAGACCTGGAGGACTGAGGCCGGGAACCAGCCAAGATTCACCTTAAATCGAATCTTACCTATACATTTTATTTAGCAGGTTGTACAATTACTGTTGTAGGTCTGTGGGTTTTAATCCCAATTTGTGGGTCATTTGGTTGGTCTGTGAAGCTGATCAGAAACATACTGTAACCTAGTACAGGTAATTGTGTTTCTGCTGAACTAAAATGTAGTGCTGTCTAAAACCTTGCAATCAGGGCTGTTTTTGTAACAAAAAAATCTAATTGGCACAATGTAGTTTTAAAATATATATACAGGAGAGATGAAAGCTTACAACATCATATGGTGCCTGTAAACAAGAGAACAGCCAGTCAGGTCATAAATAGAAGCGCTGGGGAAATAGAGCATTGCTGATAGAAAATGGGATAAAAATAACAAACAACTGTCTCTAAAGTAGCATTGTAACATGTGAGGTGCTACAGCAATGGTTCTAGGCTCCCCTTGGTTCAATTAAACAACAAGAAGACCTGGTTGGAACAAGGTTCTGGACTGGAATAGATTGAAAGATCCACAAATACCACTTCTGTAGAATCTAATCCTTAATACATGTTTCAAATCTTAAGACTTAATACATATTTCAAAACGTTTACTGGATTTGCAGAATTTTGACTCAATTAAAGTTGATGTTTATGCAGGATAATTTGTGCCAAAATAACATTATAAAGGTGTTGTTGTTTTAATTAGGTGATTTACTGTTTGTGATTAGTACCAGGTGAGTGTGGTTAAATTGAATAGAGGTTGATTTGCAATTTGATTGGTTTACACACACAGCTTTTATCTATCTAGTTAGTATAATAGACACCTACGAGGAGAGGCTGTTGGAGAAATTCCGAACCTAGCAACGCTCTGGAAGACGGCAACTACTAGACTGTCCCCCCACAGCGCCTGTTCCCACTACTGTGTCTACCTGTCCTGCTATGACTGTCTCTCACATCCCTGTTATTCTGTCCTCTCATTCTTGTCCTCTGTCCTCCCTCCACTGCTGCTTCCCTAACCCCTGTAACCTCATCCCTCTGCCTCTCCCTCCCTCCCACTCTCTCCCCTCCCGAGGTCTTTCTGGTGCCCTCTGGAACTGTCACTCTTCTGCTAACAAAGCTGATTTCATCTCTGCCCTTGCCTCCCACCTCTCTCTCTCAATTTCCTTGCTCTCACTGAAACCTGGCTCTCTCCTGATAACACTAACTTCTGCTGCCCTGTCCTCTCTCTACATCCTTACTCTTTTCTATCCCCTCTGACCTCTCCTCACTCTCTGTTAACACTGAATTTCATGGTGTGCAACTAACCTCTCGCTGTCAACTCCTGCTAATTGTACTGTACTGGCCCTCTGGACCTCTCACTCACTTTCTCGATGAACTCAACTATCTCCTCTCCTCCCTCCCCCTCTCTGTCTACCCCAACTGTCCTGTTAGGTGATTTTAATATCCATCTCTCCAAGCCTACCAACTCAGCTGTATTCCTTCCTCTCCTTCACTCCTTCAAATTCTCTCTCTCTACATCCCCTCCTATCCATAAAGCTGGCTTCAACTGGACCTCACCTTCCTCCTCCATGGCCACAAACCCACCATGTGTGCCCTGGACCCCCTCCCCACTCACCTCTTTCAAGCTGCTGCTCCTGCTCTACTCCCCTTCATCTCCTCCCTTCTCAACACCTCTCTCCTCTCTGGCCTCTTTCCCTCTGCCTTCAAACAAGCCTCCATCACCCCCTCCTCAAAAAACCTACCCTCAACCCTACCTCTGTGCAGAATTACTGTCCTGTCTCCCTCATACCCTTCCTCTCTAAAACTCTCGAGCGGGCAGTACACCACCAGCTCTCTGCTTTCCTGTCTAACCGCTATCTTCTCGACCCTCTCCAATCTGGTTTCTGCTCTACTCACTCCACTGAAACTGCTCTCCTGTCTGTCACTAACTCGCTAAACTCTGCCCGTGCTGCCTCTCTCTCATCTATCCTAATTCTCCTCGATCTCTCTACTGCTTTTGACACTGTTGATCACTCTATTCCCCTATCCTCTCTCACTGACCTGGGAATCTCCGGCACTGATCTGGCCTGGTTCTCCTCCTGCCTCTCCGACAGCACCTACAAGGTAACCTGCCGTGGCTCAACCTCCACACCTCACCCTCTCTCAACAGCAGTCCCCCAAGGATCAGTCTTGGGTCCTCTCCTGCTCTCTCTCTACACCCGCTCCCTGGGCCCCCTCATCACATACCATTTCTATGCTGATGATGCTCAGATCTTCCTCTCCTTTCTCCCCTCTGACCCTATGTGACGGAGAGCGAATGAATCCGAATCAAAAATCTCCCTCTCGACCAGTGAGGGCACTGTACAACAGGAGCTGGGGGCTTCCTACTGAATGGTTGGGCAGTTCATCCCGGGGACAGTCGGGAGCCGGCCATTCAAGAAGAGGGTGGCTTTACGGTACCTGGAGTCATCACCCTAGTACGGTGAGCGAAGTTTCAGTCATGAATTGGAGGAGACGTGATTGAACTAGCTATCGGAGGGGGCGGGGCTTAGGGTACTTTAGGGGGACGTGACGCCGTAATCGTCTCCTTTGTTGTGATTAATGGGAGGAGACAAGAACGGAATCTTGAATGAAGTGTGGGTTCATTGAGGAGTATTGTGTTTGTTTTGCCAGATGGCTGATACGAAGCTGGAGCTGCAGCGAGAAGCCCGGACCTGAACGCGCACGAGCACCAGCACTCAGAGCACCGCACCTGCACCAGAGCACCCAGTTTGGAGATGTATTTTTGTGTTTATTATTTCGGGACTGCAACCCCTTTGTTTTGTAGCTGGTAATACCCATTGCTGGGTAGAACCAGCTTTATTATTTTGGGTCCAGTTTTCACTGGCAATACCCATTGCTGGGTAGAGCCAGCGTTATTATTTGAAACCCGGTTTAAAAAGGGCATTAAAAGAAACCTGACCGGTAGACTTTGTGTTTGTCCTTTGTTGGAGCACCTCAACTCACCTATACACCGGAGCACTACAAACCACTTTGCCACACCCTACCATCCCCTCTCGTATCACTACCTGTCTGTCTGCTCTCTCCTCCTGGATGCACTCGCATCAACTCAAACTCAACCTCTCTAAATCTGATCTCCTTTTCTTCCCCTCCTTATCTTTCCCCTCTTGTGATCTCTCTATCTCCATTCCTCTGGAATCTACCACACTCTTTCTCTCCTCCTCATCCAAGAACCTTGGAGTAACCCTGGACATCTGCCTCTCCTACTCCCAGCACATCTCCATTCTAACACGCACCTGTTGATTCTTCCTGAGCAACATATGCAGAATTCGTCCCTTCCTCACCAACTACTCCGTGAAACTCCTCATCCAGGCCCTGGTACTCTCTCGCCTAGACTGCTGCAACTCCCTCCTGTCCAGCCGCCTTTTTTCAGCTGAACACTAGCAAATCTGAACTCCTTCTAGTAGGATCTAAAACTCAACTTAAGAATCTAAATATAGCTGCCCTGAACCTCGGAAACTATCTGCTGCTGCCTTCCCTCACAGTACGAAGCCTTGGTGTACTTCTTTACAGCAACCTCTCCTTTGATACCCTAACAGGAGGCAGTACCACTCAATTAATGTGCAGGTTATATGTGATGCCCGACTCTGTCTATTAAATGTCGTGGCTAAGTGGCCAGGCAGAACCCATGATTCCATCATTCTTCAGAACAGCAGTGTGCGCAGTCGCCAAGAAAATTGAGCAGTGACAGGCGGCTGGCTCATTGGTAAATGATATATAAGGACGTGTAATACATTTACTTCCTCACAAAAGCATAGTACTTTGTCACTAGTTCTAAGCAATTTTTTCCCCCGCCCCTACAGGGGATCAAGGATATCCACTGAAGCCATGGTTGATGACACCACTTATGAATCCACAGACCCCTGAAGAAAGAGGATATAATTCAGTACCCGCTCGCACAAGGGATGTTGTGGAGCGCTCAATTGGAATTCTAAAATTACATTTTGGTTGTTTGCATTGCTCGGGAGGCACACTACAGTATAAACCAGAGAAGGTGTGCAAAACCTTCCTTGCATGCAGCATGCTGCATAATATTGCACTTGGCCACAAGTGAACCCACCACCAGAAGACCCCATGGACAATGAGGACGCCATGCCTGAGACCAATAGGGTATTATTGTGGCTTGCAGCTGCTGTCTCATAGCGGCTGTCTCATAGCGGAATTAGAAGTTGTCAAATGGTATGTAGTATGTAGTGGCCATATTTTGTGGCATTAATAACCAACAGAAATGCATTCATCATCACGCTAATTCAAAAATAATATGAGTAATGTTGAAATTCTTTTGCGTCCATCTGAATGGGGTATTTAACAGGGTAATGATATGTGATGTCATGTTTCAAACGTCTGCGTTTGGTATTACGTGCAATTGCTTTTAATGTTGTTTTACCTTTTTGTATCATATTGTTTGTTTTTGTTTACTATCGCTGGTGGATGTGATTGCTCCCTTACCAAAAAGTTTTATAGTTACTTGTGACAGACGCCAAACCCTTATTAAGCAGGGAAATAGATTCAAGTTACCTGATTGCTGTTATTATTGTAAACAATGACACAGTATGAATTGGAGAATTAAATAGTGAAACACTTCTTTATAGTAATTTTATGTAGATCAGAATTCTCATACAGCAACGGGATTAACAAAGAAAAATAAAATAACTACATACATAATATATTAAATATTGATATAATAAATTATTATATCATAAAAACGTCTGAAATAAAATTTTATTAGCTATCGATAAACATATCAATATCTTGTGTTTAAGGTTGGGATTATATCTAAACTTTGACCCATCCGCTAATTGCAAATTACAACCCAGAATTTGAAACTACTGTCCACAGGTGTTTTACAAGTAGAACAAGCAAATAAATATATATATATATATATATATATATATATATATATATATATATATATATATATATATATACCAATACACACAAAGTACAGGTTTGTAATTTGTAATTATTGGGTGGGTCAAAGTTTTGATGCAATCCCTTAAGTGTGGTAATAGCTACAGCAAAACAAATTAACACTTCATTTTACATTTTATTTTACCTACATTCAAACTCTCATGGAACATTTTAATAAAACAAATATACCATGTATTATTTTTTTGTTGTTGCTGTTGTTGTACCAGCTGTGAAAAACAATGAACATGCTCTCATGTTTTTATTAATGACATCCAAAACAACTGTTGTCACTTTTTTGTGACAACGTTATCAATTGATGTCATCCTGTTTTTTTCAGCAGAGCCTCTGACAGAAATCTGGGAGAGCGGGTGGAGGACGTGGCTGGCATCTCCAGTGGACAGGCAACAGTTTCTGCTGTGACAGGAGTGAACGACACGTTCCTTGCCATCTCTTGCTCTGTGTGCACAAATAAATACATATTGCATTTAGAAGCATTTCTATTGTGTTTCTGTTGTTTTAGCCACTTCGTTTGGAGTCATCTTAAAATGTTCTATTCGCAAGACACTGCGTACACAATGCATTTTATGTTAAAGATAAAGGGCTCATTGAGGGCAAAGACGCATCTGCTTCACTTGCCATCTGCAGAAGGTCAGTGTCTCCCTTCCTTCAAGACCCCTGTCAGCACTGTTTCTCCAATGATGCCACCAATCCTCGGGTTAAGGGGGGAGAGTTCTGCGTGGAACTGCCCAACTCCTGCAGCTGTTACATTTTTCTGTATTTAACTATATGTTTTTTTTTTGCTTCAACTTTCAAGTCAAACCATTTTCTTTTACTTCTTCCGGTGTCCGACTGCATGTCGATACAGCATATACAGAGGTAACTATCTGATGCAAGGCAGCTTGTTTCTTCTGTGTCGTTAGTCCGCCGCTGCGCAAAACAAATAGGACGGTTTTTTTTTTTTTTTTTTTTTTTTGACTGTACTGCTGATATTATTAGCTGTCTCGGCATCAGTACCGCTAGCCATCGTAATATCAATCCAGAAACATGTAGCTTCAATAGATTACTTTATATGGTTAAGTTTACCATATATGGTTAATTGGGGGGCGTTGTCAATGCAAATTCCACATGCAAAACCATATAGTAGCATTGAGATTTATCAACAACTATTACTTAAAAACGTGCGTACGAGTGCCGTACGCAAGAATGATAAATCAGAATTTAATTGCGTGCGAACATTCTAAACTCTGCGTACGAACAATTTCAGTAACATTTTTACGCATGATTTATAAATATGGCCCTAGGTTCGTTACAGCCGAAGGTTTGTTATTATAGTAGATAATCGAACGCACCAATGGTATTGTCCCACCCTTCCAGTGTGATTGACGCTAATGAGAAGTACCAGAGTGAAAAGATTGTGCCAAAATGAAAAACAAATTAAATTGGTAAATAAATAAATAAAGTCGTCTATGTAATGTATTTCGCTTTTTATTTATTTATTTATTTAGTTTATGTATTTATTTCATTTTGTTCGTTATATATTGATGCATTTATGTATTTTTTTTTCATTTATTCATTAACCTTTTGATTGCCGTGCAAACAGAGTGGGAACTGTATTACATCGGTCTATTCAAATCTTTGTTAAATCGTTTTGCAAACAATTACAACATCATTGTTAATAAAATATACAGCAAAAGAAAAAGCTATGGTGCAGTGATGGATGTAAATAGCAAATGAGAAATATGTAGCTATTGGAGAGTTTATGACAGCATGTGTTGTCATTTTCAAAAACAGCCCTGTCAAATCTCAATCGCTTGAATATATATATTTTTAAAAAAGATACATTATAACTTCATGATAAACATGACTTATATGTGTGTTTGATACATCTATAAGGGTTTTAATTTCAGATTTAAGTATTTTCTTAAGTCAATTTAAGTAAAATAATCCTCACAGTGGAGCCAACGCAGTTACCATATGTCTCTGTCTTTTAAACCTGAGTCCATCAAACCCAGTCTCCCGTGATTTCAATCTCCCAACGAGACCAAAAAGGGACACCTTGTAGCAAAAGAGGCAGTTTTTTTTTTTAAATAGACCACACTTATTTTTTTGAAGGTTGCGCTATGTTACAACCTTTATGTATAGCTATACAATATTTAAGACGAGAGCTCTCTAATCAAAGGACTGAAAAAGTAAAAAAAATAAAAACACTTAAAACCAACCTCTCCCCTAGTTCACTGAAGACAATACACACAGGTTTTCAACAGAACACACGTATATATTTTCTTACTTTTTTTGTGATGTACTTTTGTTGCTTACAAATAACATTTATTCGTTTAATGCTTCAAATTTTACATAACAATGCGCTTATCAATTTAGAGCAGAAATAAATATATTGCACTTTAAAAAACAATCACCTCATTCTAAATATATTGTACAGAATAGATGCTACTCATCTATGCCAAGCCAACTTATTATTTAGAAATATCTTAAAATGCAGTTTAATATATCTTAAAATATTTAAAGATATCTGTAAAACATTTTAATATATATCAAATTGAAAAAACAAAACATTTTGAGATATCTGCATTGTGCAGTTTTTAAGATATAAATATCAATTAGAGCTTTGTAAACATGACATAAATTTATTTACAGATATCTTTAAATAATATGTATATATCTGTAAACCATATGGATTTTTCTAGTGTCGTATGCCAAACTGTCATTTAGAGATATCTTAAAATGCAATTTAACATCTCTTTAAATAAAGTATAAAGGTTTTTAAAGATATCTCTAAATGACTTCCTGTCCATTAAAGATATCTCTAAATCATTTTAAGATATCTTGAAATAACTTCATGTTCATTTAAAGATATTGCTAAATAGACAGGAAGTCTGTTCAAAACAGAGCATTTTGACAGGAAGACATTTGGAGATATCTGTAATGACTTCCTGTTCATTTAAATATATCTCTAAATCACGAGTTTGCCTACCTTTCCAGTAAAATCCACATAAATTACACATATCTAAATATTATTTAAAGATATCTGTAAATCAATTTGAGATACCTTTTTTCCTGTTTTGATCTCTCTAATTGATTTACAAATATCTTAAAATGAATTCTACAAATCTTATTTATCTTTATTTCAAGATAATGATTTCTATATCTATTTTTGATACCTTAAAATTATTTCGGGAAACCTTCAAATATTTAGCGGTGTCTCTAATTTATCACTTGGCTTGCCATACTCATCATACTGTATATCTAAACACACCTTTGGTGAAACAGTGACCTTGTGGAACGTCCATGGCACTGTACATTCCACTTGATAGGTACAACATGCAGCTGGTTGAAAGAATGCTTTAGAGCATCAGAGTGTGTCCCTCGTTCCTGTGTTTTAAAAGCAGAAGCCTGTAGAAAAATATATTTCCTTGAAATCAAACAATTGTAATGCGGCACAATCAAAATTGGAAACTAAAGAAAAAAAAATGTGTGCAGAACATCCCTTGTGAAAAGCAGTTTGCCAAGTAGTATTGGTGTGATGGCATGCAGTGTCAATATACTTGTAGTATTTTTCATATTTCTTGGGGTGGGGGGGTAAATAATGTAAATATTTTTCAATTTCTTAACATAACATAATTTCTTGGGTCTTTCACGAAGAAAGTGCATTTTACTGTGGTGCACACACACACACACACACACACACACACACACACACATACACACACACATATATATATATATATATATATATATATATATTTTTTTTTACCAAAGAGTCTGATACAGTGAAGAGGAGTCCTTACTGCCCTGGTTGACAGTTCAAGAGATCCACACTTCTGAGCACCAGTAATGAAATGTCTTAGCCTGGCACCCAACATTTAGACTGAAGTATAACTTTAATATATGACACAAAGTGTGTGTTTTAGACTAGGAATCATCGATAGAATGCCAAAACTACCAAATTTGTAGTTGGGGAAGGGTTCAAATACTTGTGATCATACTGTATTTGTAAAGGATTAGTATCCTGCTACACACCTAAGACAAGATTATGAAAATTCCCCCAAAAAAACCTCACTGCACTGTCTCCCTATTTTTATTGTTATATAAAACCTCTGATGCAAGGCCATTGTGTTCTAGCTCCCAAATATGTACACCTAACCTTATATAAAATGTATTGATTTGCTGGGTAAAAACATGCCTTTGCTATCGCAACAGTAGTTTGCATAGTTGGCTGTTAACCCCAGTATATAAAATGGACATGCACTGACTTCATTCAATTTACAACAAAGTCAGGCATGTGATATTCTTTGTCGTTGTCTTTTTTTGTTGTCTGAGGAAATATCCAGAGCAAAGTGTTGATGTTCTCAACATGTTCAGGTATTGCTGGAGCTCCATCAATACAGGATTAGCAGGACTCCAGTCTTGGAACCTACCCATCTCAAACTGTACTTAAAACAGTGACTGGCGTTTACATGGACTACAAATCGCATTATGTGTGTCAGCTTCAGTGAAGTGCATACTGCTAACCTGCCCTGAGCTTAAAAAATGTTAACAAGGAAACATGACGGTCTGGCACCAGTGAGTGCGATCTTTGTGAGGGTTCCACGGCATACAAAAGAAGAGAGAGTAACAAACAAAACAACAAAACTCAACTTAAAATACTTACAGAAGCAGAAATGCAAATGTTTTACATGTGAACACACATTTCTACTTCGGTCATTAGGCTTGAACATGCTTCGCATTATACCAGGCTGACACCTGATAATAATGCATGTGCTCTGTAGTGCATTTGATTTTAACAAAATTGACCATATACAAATCTCCTGCAGCAAACACATTTTTTTTTTGTAATCTATAATGTTATCTAACTTATTTTTTGTCCTTTTTTTGTTTCCAGTGACCTTCCTGTTGTGTTTAAATCCTTAAGTTCAGTTTACAGATAGGCTCTGTAAAATAACACTTAATGTCTGTGTGTGGAGAGCTGTTAACTGACTTAATTGTCTCTGGTAGTGAATGTCCAAAGCTTACCTCCAGCAGGAGGTCATTCTCCCACTCCAAATGAAATGCGCACTTAGACAATCTATACTTTTTTCTAACAGTACACAGAGAAGAGCCTGACAACAATAAATATCCTTGATATGACCTGATGAACAGCAAAGAGCTTTCCAGGGTGAAGACAGACAACTTTTACAGTGGATTGTGGGAAGAGTTTCTTCGGTTCTCCTCACATGAGAACACCATGCTTCTTCTATGGCACATCATTGGGAAGGGTATTTTACATTGATACAATCCCTTGACAGAAAATGCACTTCTTATTCTTTTTCATGAGGCGTGTCCCAATTCCTCTGGGTCAGATTTTATTGTTTGTTTTATTACCTTTTAATTGATCATTTAAGCAGTGTATTTACAACAAGAGTCGCTGTCCCCTCGAGGCAGTCATACGAAAGGAGTCATCACTGTAGAGGTGTGGCGCAGTCCCTGGATTGCAGCGTAAGGCCCTTGTTGAAAGTAGTGATGGTACCTGGGCATGTGGAAAGAGGGGAAGGTGGGTCCACTTCCCTGCATGGAGCTGGCCAGAGCCGACGGGGTAAGGGGCATGCCCAGTCGGCTGTAGGGGGGCAGCGAGCCCTGGATGGGATGAGGGAGTGTGTTGCTGATGGACGCCGTGCCGGTGCCAATAGCCGACAGGGACTGAGGGTGCGGGAACCCAGAGAAACCAGTGGCTGTCGTCACCCAGGAGCTCAGGGACAGGTTATCTGATGCAGTGAAAGCCGAACCTGACAGGAGGAGAAAAGGAGCGTTTAATAAATTTGGAACTGAACAAGGCCAGTAAATACAGTAATATACATTTTTTCAGACAGAAGTGCTAAGGTGAAACTATCAGAAAGAAGTCTTTCTCCTTTGGACATTTTATTAAAACATTTGTCAATTTCTGTCGAATCAGTGTTACTACATCACATATTATTTGATATCAATAAGTTTTTGACTGGGTGTTATCTTGTAGGAATTGCAACTGCCAAAGTATCCATTATAACCCTTGTAACGCACAGGTTTACACAGTTGTTTTATATTGTGAGCAGAATGTATGCAGTTGCTTTGCTGTGTTTTTAATGTTTCTTACTTCTGCTGTGCATTGTGTGGCTCTCATCTCCTAGACCGTCATCCTCCCCCGTGTAGGTCCGGATTGGCGACCGTGCATAAGAGTGTTTGTGGATCAAACTCTCAACACTTTCCCTACAACAGAAACAAAAAACAAACACAAATATATCTCTTTGAACCACTGACATCGAGCCAGGCTCATAATAACCTGATTGGACCTCTATAACAGGCCACTTGCAAAGAACGATCACCTGTCTGAACAGACCACTTTGATTAATCCTGATGTAAATATTTTCCCCATGTCAAGTCACGTGTCTCAAATGGTTATTTTACCAATGCATAGCCCACGAATATAGCAATTTTTATTCATAGATGTGTATTTGGGTACATGTTTGATATTTGTCCAACATTCATGTTTTTGCTGTGCAGTTTCTCATATTGTTACATACGCATACATTACAGTCACTTCTTGTCTTTGTAATACACAGGCATACACACACATACACATACACAGAGTGTGCTTCAGTTCTCTAAATGTGATACCCATGAATTAGGCTTTGAAACGGTGCTCTTATACATCCTGTGGAACAATGTTTTACATTATAAAAGCTAAACATTCACATCACTCCAGTTATTAGGTTAGGAAAGTGCAATTTCTGTCAGCATGTAATATAAATATGTAAGTTTTTATCCTAGATCTTTTCAAAAAGCAGCCTCGTGGGCAGCTGATATGGACTGTTTTCCATCAGTTAAGCAATCAATTGAATGACATCTTGTTGTAGTGCAGTAATTGACTCCAGACTAATACCATTTCTTCAGGTCTCTAAAGATCGATTGATCAGATTTTATTCCTACTGGGGGGAGTTTGAAAGGGTCTTTTATCCATGATCAGACTATTAATTCACAAACTCCCACCCATTAATAAGTGGCAGGGTGGTTAGGTCTTATTGATCCCTTCTGTCATTTAAATGATTATTGCATAACACCAGGCTTTAGGCTACTATAAACCAATGGTTCTCAACCCTGGTCCTGGAGGAACACTGCCCTGCTGTTTTTTGTTCCAACCAAGCACTCAATTACATAATTGAACCCTTAATTGAACTAATAATTTGCCTAATCTGACCTTTTTTTAAACAGAGTAGCTTATAAAAAGTTTATGAATTTCTTCATTATGCAATTTTATACTTAAAGTGAAATCTTCATCTGTTTAAAATAATTAAAAAGCTCAGGGGGGTGGTGGTGGTGGTATTGTTTTATTTTTTGATGTACTTAAATTCAACAATTTGCTAGCTGGAACAAAAGACACAATAAAGACAATAAATAAAGCTAGATGCTTGCTATAATCCACTCACTGCTTCATCTGAGCTTGTCTCATGAAACCATTGCATTTACAATGAGAATAACATCCTATTGTAGTCTAAATCCACAATGGTATTTGGATTTGAACACATTACCAGGATAATTTCACACCCTTTTACAAAGCTATCCCCAAGTTTCAACAATGATTTATCACACATTGCTATTCATCTACCATGGTGGTATGGTTGTTGCCTTGCAATATTGCATTTACTAATATGGTTATCTGCAGTTTAAATAAACATGAATAATACAAAACAAAGCCCCATTTTATATAATTTGGGGTAAATGAAAGATTATATTTGTTCACTGTCATGGCTGTGAAAAGCAACTTTAATAAACAAGATAAGTTGCCTTGGACATTGGTTTTCTTTGTAAATAACACTGTATAGTGTCAATAAGGACAGCATCAGCTGCCAGGACAGAAGCGCTAGTGATCAACAAGGTTATGTCCAAAGTAGGACCCCCACATCTGTTATGTTAATGAGGGCCTTTACAGTCACTTTATCTT
Organism: Polyodon spathula; assembly: GCF_017654505.1. Taxonomy (NCBI): domain Eukaryota; kingdom Metazoa; phylum Chordata; class Actinopteri; order Acipenseriformes; family Polyodontidae; genus Polyodon; species Polyodon spathula. The sequence goes on from NC_054536.1 coordinate 26,660,994, forward strand.
ATCTGGAGAAAGAAAACATGAAATTCCCAGTACCTCTCTATGTCAGTGAGTCTGGAGGAGTCCCTGAATCCTTTTGCAAACGGGTTGCTGTCAATTTTCAGCTTGGTTATCTGCAATGCAGGGCAAAAACAGGTGGGTCAACAACTTTAAAAAAACACTTAGGGAGACTAAACACACTGTTGAAACCAGAAAGCCCTTCTGGCTGTACCCAACAAGTGGACAGTAGCATTGTAAAATAAAGTGGTAAGATGATGTGTTATTATATATAATTATATATATATATATATATATAGTATATATATATAAAATATATATATATATATATATATATATATATATATATATATATATTATATATATGGGGGGGTGATCCATTGTTATAGGTTATCACAGTAAAAACAATTTTCTTTTGTGAGAAAATTACTTTTAGTTGCACCTAATTTGTATGGCATATATTTTTGTTTAAACTACTAGCTATTGCCATAGAAACATAGAAGCACAGCCTTAAACAAAGCCATTTTATTTACCATGAAAGTGGAATTATTAATGACAGAATGCTGATTCGGTTTTAATGCCCGCACTTCTACCCCCCTTGTCAGTCGAGATTCAAAATATCTATTAAATGTCCTTTGAGCTTTAATGTTACATAGCAAATCATAATTTCTATAAAAATTGATTTTAAAAAAAAAACAAAACAAAAAAAAAAAAAACAGACTTACAAGCTGGTTTTGGTAGGCTGTGACTGCTGTGAACACAGTCTCAGTAAAGATAAAGGTCCTGAATTCTTCAGATTTCAGGTTGAGCAGAGATGCTGTGTGATCTTTCTTTTTAATGATGTGAACCCGGGGCTGGTATTTGTGCATTGAGTTTAAAATAATCTGCAGAGAGAGAAAGAGACAATAAAGAAAAGATTGTTACAATGCAATCAACACAATAAAATAAGCAAAAAACAGGTTCTATGCCAATCTACAAGCACAATAATACCAATTAAATAAAGTCAATCTACAACCAAACTAAGCAACTGTTAGGTAAACAATTAAAGGACAGCATCAGAAAAATACAAAGCACTGAACCTTGTCCAGAGAAAACATATCATACCTGAACCCACTGGTCTAGCAGTTGTGTCTTGACTTGCTTGATAATTTTAATAAAATCTACAGTGCTACCAGGAATCAACTGCTCTTGTGACAGCTGAGATTAAGGAGTGGATCCAGATTTCTATAGTAAGAGCCATTCCTCCTGTCAGTCAGAGGGCATAAACAAGGTCTATTTTTATTTTGGTCTATTTGTATGTCAACGGAATTCAAGTTATAAAAGGGTCGGTATGTATTTATAGAATGTCTTTTCTTTACATTTTTTTGTTTGTTTTGTTTTAAAACAAACAACAACACAACACAAATAATATGCTACTGAAAATGTGTTCTACAATCAACATGTCATTAATTTGTTTTAATCTCCACGGTGTTATAATGCAGTTTAACTTGGATTGTGAAAGATTTCACAAACAAGTGTTACTTTATATGAACCTTAATAAAATGCCAACTGCTAAATTTGCACTTTTTCTTTTTTTTATTGTAAAACTAAACTAAACTAGCTAGAAACAACTAAGAGGCATGCACAAGCTCTTGTAAATAACAATCCTGAGTTGTTTATTTAAATATTATTTACACTGCTCAAACAGAATAATATTGCTTTAATATTATTTCTCTATATTTAAGAAGGACATTTGTGTTTGGACCTGGTACAGAAATGAGTATAGATATATAGAATGTTCTTAATGTTGCTCTTTGTAAAACTGGTTTATTTTAACATTCTTTAATTTAAAGGTGGAAACGTTTCTTAAACAATGAAAAAGCAAGTGCAAATACAAACACATTATTATAACTCACATGACCATGCTGATCCAGCTCGTTGTTTGTCAGTTTGACTTTTTCAAAAGATACCATCTGTTTCAGTAGCTGCTCGCCGGTAAATGGGGAATCTGGGTGCACATATATCCTACAATAATAAACAAAAAATAAATAAAAAGTTTTTTCAATTGTAACGATCATATGCTTAAGCCACTAAGCCAGTTTCCTTTTAAGATGTCATCGTGGCCTTATTCCACGTGTGAGATGATGTTATATGTCATCTGAATTGTCAGATATCTCCATGCAATATCAATTAACAAAGCTCTTTTGGGTCAACTTTCAACCACAAATGGCACTTTATCCTCGTTCAGTGTTTTAAGACTATGAGACGTAAAACTGTGGTCCTATTGTAAGTAGGTGACTCTGCAGCATCAGTTTGATAGCATCTGCTAAATTATTATTATTATTATTATTATTATTAGTAGTAGTAGTAGTAGCAGTAGTTCGCTTTGCTTGTTGCAGTTTTAATGCAGCGATGTTCCGCCGGTCTCTTCCTCGCCACTCCCTCTTAGTACTCCTGGGACTGGGAGCCCTTCTTGCCCGCCTTACCGGTGCTGGCCACAGCTTGGCCGGTCTTCTTGGGCAGCAGCACGGCCTGGATGCTGGGCAGCACTCCTCCCTGAGCGATGGTGACTCCTCCTAGCAGCTTGTTGAGCTCCTCGTCGTTGTGGACAGCGAGCTGCAGGTGACTGGGGGGGGGGGGGGGGGGCGGCCAGCGTTGCCAGCTCCAGGATTTCGGCGGTCAGGTATTCGAGCACTGCGGCCAGATAGACCGGGGCTCCAGCGCCGACGCGCTCGGAGTAATTCCCTTTCCTCAGCAGCCTGTGGACACGCCCGACAGGGAACTGCAATCCGGCTCTGGAGCTGCGAGACTTGGCTTTAGCACGGGCTTTACCTCCGGTCTTTCCTCGTCCAGACATGATCTCAAATCCTCGGTTTAATCTTCACTCTCGACTACACAAATTCAGCATAGATAATATTACTACTACTAATAATAATAATGCTAAATAAAATAATAAATTAATTAATTATCTGTATTGTACTCATACCCATCCACATTCAGTAATAATAGCGAGTTCCCTCTCGATGACGCCTCTACCGTGTTACAGTTGACCTTGACTTTGGTTGGCGCCTTTGGCTCTGGTCAGCTATTACACTGTAGAGCCATCATCGATGGGCACTATCGCTTAATTATGGACTGTTTGCGTAATAATGCCTATTGCTTTTATACATCAATTTTACATAACAATTATCACTGTTATTTATTTTAACTCTGTATTTTTTTAATATATCCTTCCACATAAGCACTCTACAATGAACGTTCTACAAAACGTTGTGTTCCATCTTAACAGTGATGCTTCTGAGCTTCTCTACAACGAGTGTACAAAGCAGCGTTTTTTTTTTCTTTACGCTACCGATTTAACTTTCCTAATAGATCGCAAGCATACCAGATATCAATATCGCGCACATTTGTTGGTTAAAGAATACGACAAACAATAATAATAATCCTACAAAAAAAAAATAGTCTTAATTGCTAATAGATCAAGTTATTAGTCAACCGCCTTAGACAGGCTTATATGGAGCCTTTTTTTCTCAGACATTTACTGTGTCATTACGTCACTTTAACTCCTCAAAGTGCTATGTTACAGTAAAACATTTCAGTTCCTGCACCGTAAACCCTGATAAGTAAAGATTAGATTTACGTTTTAATAGTCAATTTAGTTTGAACATTTTTATTTCATTTAAACAATAAAAATGCTGAGGCAACAGAATGTGTAATCAACACGTTATTGTATTAGCTGCCAGTGCAGCACTTCAGTTTACGCGCTTATGGGAGCATTTACAAGGGCTGGAACCAGGCAGCAGCAGATATGTAGACAGAGGGAGAAGGGAGGGAGGCGGTCACACACAACACAAGGAGAACACATGTAAGACTCCTGCTTTGGGTCGGGTTCAGGTCGGAATGTGAACTTTTTCGCGATTGGCGGTTTGAGTCAAAAATAAATAAATAAAATCGGATCTGAATTTCAATCACTAAAAACGTTTTCTGTGCTTTAAATTTGCTGTTTATCAATTTACGACTAGCGAGGAATCAGCTGACTAGGCAGTGTTGTTCTCGGTTGTTTGATACTTCGCGAGATCTTTTTATCACGTCTGCTTGGTGATATTAAAAATGTTTGTGAACAAGGTGAAACAAAAGATAGCGCAGGGTTTATATCATGCAGTGGGATACTAGTTTGAGAGGTAAGTTAGAAGTGTGGAATTATTTTGGAATCATAGCGAATTAAAATTAAAAAAAAAAAACCAAAACATGTGATTGGATTCGTTGCTTGTAGAACGTGTCATTATGTTTTTTGTGTACCGCAGCCACAAAACTGGTAAATCATCTCTGTGAAAACACAGGTGTAACTCCCTTTCAACTGGTGGCACGAAGGGAATAGACAGGTATTTTATAGTAAAGTAAGTAGAGACAGTTGATATGTTACAATGTTAAAATATATCCAGACTGGTAGAGAAAGCTACCACGCTGTGTATCCTATTGTATAAACTCAATCAGTGGTGAATGGTAGATATCTGTGAATGTGAAAGCTTGAGTCAGTTGGCACAGGCAGTAGGTAAAAGACAAACACTTGCGGGTTTGGGGGTGCAGGCGGTGGTGTAGTGGTAAATAAAAAAGGGGGTAAACTCCCCTGTTTGGTGCTCGAGACTAGCCACTGGCATGGTCCAATCTTAGGTTGAACATTGTTACCAATTTTTTTTTATTATTATTATTTTTTTAATTGGGTTTATTTCTGACACTGGCTGTTTCTGGAGGATTTCTGATCGAGCTGGTATGGTTTATTCACAACACACTAATCTAGCGGCGACACAGGTGTCACCTAACTGGTCTTTTGTACTGTGAAAATGTGCATCATACCAGGCCATCTTTTAAAAATAAACCCTAAAGTTATACAGTCCTTTTCATACTATTATAATCCATAACATCCATGTTGTCTGTCTCCACAGCACAATGGCCTTGTATTCATCAAACCAACAATAACTATTCTGCACTGAGACTAACACAATATTAATTTGTCAGAATAATTAGGCACCACTGACTTGCTGGAATTGCTGGCGCACAACGTTTTCTCCGATTGCAAGTCGTCATATTGATGTCACCAAACGACTGTTTTAATCCAGTCCACGGTGCGTGTAGGGGAGGCCGGGGCTGGTTGTCACACTTTTTACTCTATATTATTTTCCCAAATCTGGTGACATGCTGCGAGGTTCTGTTCCTCGCTAGATTGAAGAATAACTCTTCACGTACAAATTGATGTTTTTTTTTTTATTTCAGCATAACTTTATTCCAAATATCATATTTAGACAGTTGAAAATGCGCCGGTCACCTGTGACAACCTGCCCCATACTGGGGTTGGTTGTCACACGATATGGGGTTGGTTGTCACGGCGTATGTTCTTGCTTTTACAGTAGACAATAATGCAACTTTTTTTTAAATAACATAAAGTTTCTACTGTGTACAATGACAGAAAAAGTTATATTTTTACTTTTTATGCGAACATAAAAAATACAGACAATATATATATATATATATATATATATATATATATATATATATATATATATATAAACACACACACACACACACACACACACACACACACACACACACACACACACACACACTTGAAATGTTGACTCATGCTACAAAATAATACCACAGCCTCCACAGAACCGGAGGACAAACAGTAAATAATTTAAATAAGCATTACAGGGTGACATATCCCACCTTTTGGTGTAAAAAAGTAGAAAGAAAAAATATAAGACTTCTTCCAATATGATTTACATGTGACAACCAACCCCCAAAACTATGTGACAACCTGCCCCAACCAGACTTTACACGATAATTTAATTCTCTCAGTACTACTGGGAGAACCTACTTGTTTTAATTTTACACCAAAGGTTAGCCAGTATCTGGTTCTATTTAACATGGCCACCAGTTCAAACAAACTCCAATACTTCTAAGAGTTATAACATAAATAACAGATATGCATTTTTTACTTTGGGTATGAAAAAAAATGAAATATGTGCTAACCTTTATGTTAGATAGAATTGACCTCAAATTACAAGCTGGTTGACTTCCAGACAGCAGAACACACATTTCACTGTTAGTATCACCTGCCTGCGCCATCTACTTTCATTGCTATGAGCACTGTGACAACCAACCCTTGTGACAACCAACCCCTGTCTCCCCTACTTCCGAAGACAGTGTTGCAGCGGGATGGGGGTTCGGGTCGGGTCATGTTGCAACGGGTCTGGGTCGGAATCGGGTCGTAAAAATCGGAATGGCACAGCACTCTAAAACATGTAAAGGAACAGGCGGGGGCACAACCGACAAGCAAACACAAATTGAGCAACCATTTTCGTTTGAGCAACTAAAATAATGTTCAACTAACTTAAAATGGACGAGTGTTATGAATTAAATTTGAATTGTTCAAGTTAATGTAACTTGATATAATTTATGTAGAACGACTTTGGGGGTTACAGTGTGAATTATCTCATTAGCATTTTTCTATGCTTCACAAAACCTACCGGTATAGGCTATAGGCTGCAATATTGTATTTAACGACCATATGACACCAACATGTTTTCCGTTATTTAGAAAGTCACACACACCTTGCAGGCAGAGGGGGGTCCGCTTTCCCTGCCACGAGCCAGGATGACCTGTGATAGGCGTATCGGTATCTCTTGTTGTCGACGGGAACGATATCCATCAAAACAATATACTTAGCATCCGGGTCCACTCCAGAGAAAGACACTCGTATGGTGGGGAACATTCTCCTGTGTATTGATGAAACATGATCGGTTACAGCAATGTCATAGGTGACATTTGTTTGGAAAACCATCACAGTAAGTAAATAATTAAATTGACCTTTACATAAACAAGGCACTGACATAGTTAATACTGCACTGTATTGGACACCTAACTAAAGCATGAAAATTATACAAATCCCTGGCATTAGCGTTGGGCAAGTCTTGCATTTTTGTGTATGGCTATAGGCCTCTCATGCTAGCTTTGTTTTGCTTTTTGCAGCTGTATGACATTTTCAAAATATGTCTTGACTAACTACAAATAGCTTGGGAGCAGCTTAAAATAGGTTATGCAGAGGCTAGCTCAATTAATATTAATTTACAGGATCATATTCTATGTGATTGCGGGAACAGGGAGGGGGGTAAGGGTGTGGGCTGTGAAAGCAGGTGCACAGATCAAAACTGTATAATTTAAATGAACTCGTAAAAGAAACCATCGAAATGGCACGGTACACTTCAATGAACCGATTGCGCAACCGCGCAAAGGATTGCTTTTAATTCAACTCAATTAACCTACACGTATTTCTTGTTAAATAAAATGCTGTTACACCTGGTGCTACGTAAAGAGCGATACTTGTAAATAAAGTTCTAATCAAACCCGACATGCTGTTTGCTTTAATAGTGCGGATGTTTATCTTATTTTGGGGTTTATGTTTAGAGATAAGGTAAACGATATGAAAATGTAATACAGAACAATAGTATATTTTACATTATCATTGTTCACTGGCCAAACATGTACAACAGGGGCCGAGGTGGAAACGGGTGTCCTTTTAATGTGTAACACTTTGCCACATGCTATTCAAGTAGCTACGTCTAGCATCCATATTATATTGTAAGGATGTCGTAGCTTAACATTCCGTTTTAAACTGGGCTAATTAGTTAAACTGAATAGATCTAATTCTCTTTCTGATTTTAGACAATTTTCCATATTGGAAGTTTCTGAAAGACTGCAACATTATTATTATTATTATTATTATTATTATTATTATTATTATTATTATTATAATATTATTATTAATAATAATAATAATAATAATAATAATAATAATAATAATAATAATAATAATAATAAAGACCCATATGCCTTGTCATTTTATTTGATTGTTGTTCGATTTCGAAGATCTCACAGCATACCACATATTATTCTTTTTTTTGAGAAAGGAGAATGTACATAAAACATATCCGATAATTTTCTATGAACTTGAATATAGTGTTTAACCTTTTTTTTTTTTTTTTTTTTTTTTTTTTTTTTAAATTAAATAACCAGCAAGCCTTGTATTTCTGTGGACTTATTTTTAGCAGCGTGTGGTAATTCTCTCTCATGGTCAGGTTTGACTGACTTGTCTGTGTTTTTCTGGAACACGGGGTTTCTTTTAGCTTAAAACTAAGCTCATTTTCCCACGTTTTTTAATCAAAATATGTAGGCCTAACTCAGCTAAGCTGTAAACCTACATCCAGGCCATAGGCATTTATCAATCATGGGGTTTAGTGTTAAAGGGAAAGGAATACTAAAAAAAACAGATTCATCTAAAATACCTCTTTCACGCTGTATTTTGAGTAGTTTTACAAGAGTTGTTTTGTAAAAGCTGCATGAAACTATAATAATACAGATGGCGTTCATAACATTGTTTATACGTGCATGTACGTTACAATTGCCAGCAACGATATGCTTTATTTAGCCTGGCCTCTTTGTTTTGTACACATTAGAGGGTTAACTTTCACTTTTTTTTGTAGTATGTCATTCATTGTGATATTATTTATAGAAAGTTCTGTTCACCTTCCGGATTTGGTGATGATCATCTCAGTGCCGAGCTCGTGAAACTTGTCCCAGAGCTCCTTGGTTTCGAGGCTGCACGAGATCTTGGCCATCTCCTCGCTGGGCACGCTCGGGGTGGTGGGGATGAGGGGCTCCGTGCACACTGCAGGCGGGTTTCCGCTGAAGTCACTGTGCTGGTCCAAAGTGGACAGGTCGTTCAGGGGCTGGCCGCAAGAGGACTTTTCTACAAATTGTTCTGAATAAAAATGTAAAATAAAAAATACAATAATTAGTACAGAGCTTTTAATATAATATATATAACTAGATATTATATATATATATATATATATATATATATATATTAATACGATTATTGCTTATTATTCTTATTATTATTATTATTATTATTATTATTATTATTATTATTATTATTATTATTATTATTAATTATAATAAAGTTGCTTACAACGATGTTGAAATTGAGGCTGAATTAGTTTAAAATTTCAACACATGGCAAAAGTTAAACAGGTGTCCACTTATGCGCTTTAAAGTCGTCTGAGCAGACCTCGTAATAATTTATGCAATGTGTTAGCCACAATTTTTGTTTGTGTTTCGAAATTGCAAACAAACAAAAAATATATATATATATACATTGTTATTTAATGTATTGTGCTGCTAAAATACATCATGAAGCCACTGTATGCGCTTTTTTTTTCATGCGAAACGTAAAACCAGTCATGTAAGGCATTTTAAACTGCCGATAGTTCCATGTTACAGAAAATCAATGTTCATATTGTAAAGGTATCATCCGTTTATCTCTTTACAACTAAAATGAAAATTATGAACAGTCGAGCTTAAAAAAAAAATTTTTTTTATATATATTTAAAATTTATTCGCAATGTTATTAACAGGGTGAATATAGGGGGGAAAACTTTTTTTTTTTAAGAATACTCTTTGGAAGTTTTTATGATAATGTACAGGATTTTTTTATAAATTTTTTGGGTATATCTAGAAACTTTGACACTCTCCTGAGGGTCCTTGGAGGTTTGAAACTCCACACTATTAATTTAATAATAATAATAATAATAATAATAATAATAATAATAATAATAATAATAATAATCACTGAAGCATCAAATTAAACTATTTAATGTTGTATTTTTTAAAGTACTGAAATAATTAAAACTCATAGCCTTAAATATATTAGATGTACAACTAAACGACACAGTAGACTTTTATAGTACATAGAAAAAGAGATTTTACGATTTTGTATAGTTTGGGCTACTGTAGGTATTGTTTCAGAAAATCTGATTTCTCTTGCACTTGCGAGAAGCAACACCGTTTAATTTTTAATTTTTTTTTTTTTTTTTTTTTTTTAAATAGGCTTGAAGACTGAACGCAATTTCATTGTAGTTCCTGTTTTCTGTTCGAACTAAAACATGAAATCTTTTTTGTGTTGCAGAATAACCACAGCTATTACTAGTAGGTTAACTCTTGTATTGAGCTGTAATAGTCGCTATTTTAGAATAGCGGAGTTGTGTTAAGCCGGTCGTACATACCTAGAGGTTTAATGGTGTTCTCCTCGGTTTCCTTATCCTTCGTTGTCCCACTTGACATGAGTGCGGCAATAGAAAACGCATTAGCCCTGGAGGAAAGCTGTGGCTTCGGGGAGGAAGTGTACTCCATGGTGAACAAATGATGAACAAATGCCAATAGTATAAAATATATATAAATATGATTTTTGTATGCCTGTATTATTCGCGAGTAAAATACTTTGCAGTTCGTTTGTTCGTGCAGTACTCGAACTCGCAAAGGTAAAGAGAGTGAAATGTTTAGCAGATACTCGAGTGATGCGATGACTGGAACTGGAGTGACATTTCTGGTTGTGGTGGTGGTAGTATTTTTATGACTCGCTCGCTGTGATGCTGCTCTTAAACCCTCAACGCAGTCTCTGCATTGGCCAGCCAGACACTGCTGCGCTCTCGTTAATTTCAGTTCCTCTGCGATCCATTATCAGCCAACAGCCAATCCGCGCTAGCAATTCTACGTCACTAGCTTCCGCAGAGCCCGACAGACCCAGTAGCAGCCGTCAGCACAGCCTATTGCAGGAGTCAAGAACAATCTGAATGGAGATATCTAACACTAATCAAACTAGCTCAAATCATCCGTGTCACACTAAACCTGCATTTGATCACTGAAAAGATTCATATAGCAGGTGTATTTCTTAAGTTAATTATACATTGATTGGCATGGAAAGACTAATATTATCGGTTAACATATGGGTAATTTTTTTATTTTCTCTTATTTTAAAACATGTAATGGTCGTTTCCTAAAATGGAAGGGACCTCGCGTAGGCCCTGCAGGTCATATTTCCTACTAAAATACTATTAGCGGGAGTTTGTCTATCTAGCTAGCTATCTAGCTTTCTATACCTACCTACAGATTCTTGTCATAAGTAAATAAAGCATCACATCTTATTTGCATGTGACGTCTTTGTAAATTAAAAGGGACACTGATGCAGACCTACTGTTTACGCATGTTTTGATAAAATCTACATATTCTTTCAGTCTGGTTTCAGCACCTCTGTATCGACAACTTCATTCGTCCCAACCCCACTCCCGAGCGTCCTCTCTCTCATTGGATTTGGCTGCAGAATGAGGCTTGGTGGCTACATCTATGTGTCCTGTTATTTGGTGCTATCTTGAGCAGGCCTCTGGGGTGAGTCTGTTTCATGACACACACCATCGCACCACAACCCCGAGCTCCATTCCTCGTATCCCCTGCGGAAAATAGAAAAAGGCGACGGGTTAGATTATATGAACTGGACGCATGTGAATGTCTCGGAACTCGGAACAGGATTTATTGGCTATCAAAGTGATAGATTTGTATAATACTACTCGTAGTACACTAATAATAGCATTTATTATTATTATTATTATTATTAATAATATTAATATTATAATAATAATAATAATAATAATAATAATAATAATAATAATAATAATAATAATAATAATAATAATAATAATAAAATACATTTATTGTGGGTGACACCATTAAAGTGTTGAGACCAAAAACACTACATTCACAAATACTCGAGAAATAAAAAAAGGACAAAAGAGAAATACATTAGGTGTTAAATCGATGTTGGATTAATCGCCGAAATCTATTATAAATGATGTTACTGGTAATTAGCGAATACAATATGCTTGTGTTACATTAAATACATGCTAATAAAGTAAACACTTGAAACAACACACCGACCAATTTCATTACAATGTACAAATCTGTTTAAAATATTAATCTATTTACTGAAACAAAGGTTGGACTTTTGTAGGTAGACGATTAATAATAATAATAATAATAATAATAATAATAATAATAATAATAATAATAATAATAATAATAATAATAATATTGTGACGAGGGGTCGATTTGAACTTACCAACATGGGTTTTAATTTCCTTGAACAGGGATTTGCCCCTGTATTGCATCACAGCTATTCCCAAGCGCTGTATAAATGCTCCGATAAAATGGAGTTGACACTTAGCTCAGCGGCGTATTGAATAATCAAAAGAACAAACAAGACCTGCACTATTAAACGCCTTATACAATTTGTTGTATTATATTACCGGATTTAAAATCACAGTGATTCAATTAAACCTATATAAATTAATCAGAGATCTTCTGCTCGATATGCAGAAACTACTGACAGCAACACCTATAAAATATTTAGAAATGTGAGACAACATGATTGGCATTCTTTCTAAATGAATATAATTTGGCATTTAGGCTATAGTGCGTGTCTATAGCCAAACACATTTTTCTCTCTTGGTAGGCCTATCACATCAACCTGTAATGTCAGCAGGGCATGTTTTAGTTAAGTGCACGTTTGACTTTTTCAACACCCACAACGGGTTATTGAAATTCAGTAAGTCAGCAACATTAAATACTATCAATAGGATATACGCAAGTTATGATGAATGGTCCTACAGTTCCCATGTTTCGCTTTTTAAGGTGGTTCGATGCAGTTGTTATTGTACCCTGTACATCATGACATCAACCTCAGAAAGTAACATTATCCGTATTTGTTGGCAGTGGGCCGCAAATGTAGCAAGAATAACAGAGCATCGCTGGACCAAAGAGATACTAGACTGGATCCCAAGAGATATAAAACGACCAAGAAGAAGACCTACAGGAAGATTGCAAGGAAACACGCCGGAGCAACACTGATGAGAGACGCAGCAGACAGGCTTTTGTGTAAAAATCTTGGGGAGGCCTTCATCCAGCAGATTGAAAAAGGCTGAAGAGGATATATATATATATATATATATATATATATATATATATATATATATATATATATATATATATATATATATATATATATATATATATATACGATCTAAAACTGCCCAAAAAAAAAGTTGTTTGTTTGTACATATGGGTGACAAAAACTAATAAAATATTAATATACGCCATTATAGACAGTATATAATTGTCTATATGGAATTTGTTTTGGACAAATGACGGTTTTTAAAACAAACAAACATGGGACCCACTGTTTTGATTATTTATAAATTAAATATCTTCAGGAATTAAAACCTGTCGATGGATATCATAGACTGCAGAGATACGCCTTTATACTATTATCTTTGACATATTGAATTGAACATTTTAATGGAAAACATTTACATTTAAATAAGCAATGACTAAATAATATAGTAAGAACACAACTTCAAGGAGATTATCCATAACACAATATGAAATATAGCAAAATGTAGGCTCTTGGGTTATACTAAAATAAAGGCGTTTTTATTCATTTCAAGCTACTTGTACAATTCAAGGAATTTATATTTTAACTGGCTCTTAGCGGATCAAAGAGAGCACTAAACACTAAAGGTATCCTCTCTTTTTAAAAACCCTTCATTTACCTAAATGCCTGTTTTCTAGAAATTAAAAATGAACTACGCATCCATGCCCCATATTAGAGGGACTGCATTTGAAAGGCCGAAACAAGGAAGATCTATATAGTGAAGAAATCTTAAACAACAAATTTCGACTCATTCAATGCCCTCCTCCACCCACAGCTCTATATTTCCATTTTAACCACTGTAGACAAGTAAAGGTAAAATACCACAGTTAACTGTAATATATTGTTATGAGACAAATAAAAACGTAGGCCATATAAATACAAAATAGCACTGAAACTTTAACGGCTTTCGACAAAGTACCTCAAGATGTGGACATTTCAAAGCATCACGCTACTTAAATGACAAGTGATGTTTTTGTTGTTTCTATGAAATCATCTATACGGTTTTTTTTTATTCTTTAAACACCAAGATAATATTTATTTTTCTCTTTTTTGTCTTTCTCTTTCGTGCTCAGATAAGGAAATGAGTCTCGTCTAGACGCCTCGAGGAAATGTGAGCACTTTTCTGTTTGTGTAATTAATTACCCTCTAGTTCAACGCTCCATTTCGCACATTTGCTACCCAGACAGACACTCGCAAGACTGGAAAATGCAGTGTGCTTATTAATAACCCCCCCTAATCTGCTTTCTGCTGCGTTTTTCTTTTATTTTTTATGAGATGAATTAAAAAGGAAAATACTTGACAGAATAACGCTGTATAATTATAAGCCATGTATTTCGGCTATAGCTTTAACTCAAGTGCTGTACAAATAGGACCACGTATTTACATTTCAGTGATTGTGTTTATGTAACAAGGTGACCTGATGTACTAACTGAGGCTTATAGTAAACGATTGCCCTGGTATAGTAATTTTGCGTGGTGCTTGAGTTTACCATGCATTTCGCTTTTTTTATGTCTCTTGCTTCCCATGATTTCATTACGATCTTCTACGCGTTGCTATAGTGTAGTTTAACATGGCATGCCACAGTACATGTTTGTAAGGGGTGGGTTTGTTTACAAGGTTGATGGAAGCAGTAAATAAATTAATTACGCTGTATATATATATATATATATATATATATATATATATATATATATATATATATATATATATATATATATATATATATATATATATTATATATGATTCGAGGGCTTCATATATCCACGAGTTGACTCCGATATGACTATTATTATTATATATTATTATTATTATATATATTATTATTATTCTTATTATTATATTATTGATTATAGGTTTTTTCGATTTGTTTTACATTTGTCATTTACATTAATCACCCAAGTTCAGACTCGTCAAAGCGATATACCTTGTCTTAAACACACAGACCAAATGTTTTAATCGAAAGTATCATAAGCTGCACAATATGTTATATAATATATTATTATAACCCCCCCCCCCCCCACACACACACACACACACAGACACAAACACATTTTTAAAACCGAAGTTCCCGATAATCCCATAATCCCTCAATTTAGTTTAAAAAGATAAGGACACCAATCTGGTCCATCATTTAAAACAAATGAAACACAGAATTCGTTTAGATTTTTTTTCAAGTTATTTTCAATAAAGACATATATCTGATACTAATAGGTTATGTATATAACCATCCCTGTATCTCATGAGTAATAAAAGCATTAACGGAACCCTATAACAAACCTATAACAAAATGTGCCGTTTGCTGTGTTTGCTGCGCCCCACCCCTCTCTCTGTTTGTCCTTATTTTATTTCTGCTATAGAATATATGGCTGCCTCAGCAGCACCTCTCATCCTCAATGTCACCTGCACTGAAAGGTGGCTGCTCGGTGTAAACGAGCTACGGATCTAGCGTTTTAAATCCATTAGGGTAGCTCTAAAATGCAAATCTAATGTTGGAGAATAATAAGGCACCAGGGTTGACAAATTCGATTACAGTGCAATTGCCAGCGGATAATGTGCTAAAAGCTTTCCACTTAGTGTAACTCCTTGCTGAAAATTATTCACACATTGGGGGATACTGTATACCCCCGTTGAACACACGTCTTAAAGATACAGCGTATATTAAACAAACTGGAACAGTCGGTTCAGGCCCGTCTACATCAATGTACCTATACCGCAACTTACAAGGATTAATGTCTGTTCTTCAGAAACATTTTACAACATTTTTACTCTAATGTTGTTGTTATTATTATTATTATTATTATTATTATTATTATTATTATTATTATTATTATTATTATTATTATTATTATTTTTAAAAAGATTTCATAAAAACTAGAAAAATAAAGAGCTCATAAACGCTCACATAACCACAGAGAGTTTTTTTTGTTGAAAACCTTAATGGTATAAATTATTATTATTATTATTATTATTATTATTATTATTATTATTATTATTATTATTATTATTATTATTGTTGTTAGTCTTAATGTTATTAGTTGTAGTAGTAGCGCTTGTAAAAATATATATATTCTTATAATAGCCAGGCCTATTGGTTTCAACATGAATAATAGTTTGTTGTGTAACTATAAATAAATGGTCTAGTTTATTATTTTGTATTTTGAATTAGTCATTTAGCAGCCGCTTTTACATTGCTTACATTGTAAGAGTTAAATGTTTATATTTGCTATTTTTGTAACTTCTCCAGTAAACTTCCCGTTAAAAATAATGTAATAAAAATGTATTTTAAAAAAAGTTTATTTAAAAAAAAAGATAACAGATAGACGGATAAATAGAGAGATAGATGTTTTATAGTAAACAAATTATTTATCTGCATAACTGTACAAATGACAAAGCACAAACAGACAGCACAACATACCAGTCAACATTATACAAACGAATACGATCTTTGTTTCTTTTAATTGTATTTCGTTCTTAATTGATTTTAAACAAATGTTTGCATGTGTAGCCCTGTGTCTGTAATAATAGACTTTCGGAACGACTACTACAGAAACGTTAGCATGGGATTGCATTTGGATTTGGGCCCTCAATGCAAAGACAAAGACACATTTTAGAAGATTTTTTCAATCAGTAAAAGAAAAGTTATAAATAAGCGATGTGACGTCCAAATATGAGCATTAAGAAATGCTACGATATACATAACCTATTTGTGACTTTCCCACGTGTTTTTATTTTATCCAGGTGGGACGAGAGGCTTGGATGACATTAACATTGGGGAGCTCGATGTTCATTGATTTAGCCAACTTTGTAGTTTGCATACCGAAATGGAGAAGGAACTGCCGTCTCTAAAATACATGCAAAGTATGTTTGAACTGCGTTGACAAAGGTGTCACAATTCACCCACCCACATCACAGAAACATTCAAAAGCACCAGTAACCTTGCAATTCAATGCAACCCACCCACCGACCCCCCACACACATACACACCCACACATACGCTCACACGCACACATGCATAAACAACGCACGCACACACGCATACATACACACACGCACATATACATACATATACACACACACACACACACACACACACACACACACAAATATATTTTATGGTTTGATATATGTAGGGTAATGGTCCACTTCGATTCGGGTGCACCTTCTTTAAATAACTAACCAAAGAGGCAGTGAGGTCCAGTGTTTAAAGACACGGACTTGTAACCAGAAGGACCCCGGTTCAAATCACAGCTCTGCTACTGACTCATTGTGTGACCCTGAACAAGTCACCTAACCTCGCTGTGCTCCGTTTTTTGGGTGAGACGTTATACGTGACTCTGGAGCCGATGCATAGTCTCGTACACACCCAGTCTCGTATCTTGTAAAGCGCTTTGTAAAAATAATAATTATAACGTGTAGTTTAATATACCTTTTATATTGTTGCATCGTAAGGCTGTTATTTGGTATTCGTGTAGTTCTTTCATGCACTGAACATGATTCACATATATAAAATGCAATACCGTGAAGGTGGATGGACGAGTTTGCGTTCTTTTTTTTTCTTCTTCTAATTATCTCTATTATCAAAAAGGTTTTGTGGATGGCGCCTCCAGGGCTTACCCTATTAGCACAAATACCAACTGTTCATTCAAGAGTGGCTATATACTTTAATACACCTGCATACTGAAACTGTCACCTAGGCTACGTTACGTTCACCTGCTCTCTAAAAGAGAAACGATTTCTCAAGGGCAATTGTACCGGTTATTAGCAATACTTATTTGTTCCGCCTACTCTAACTTGTAGGCTGCAATCAAAATAAAAAATCGAATATATTGGCATTCAATATCAGTTTTTTAAATGTTATTAGTTTTGCCAATATAAAAAAACAAAACAAACAAAAAAAAAAAAAAAAAAAAAACGAGTGAATCTAAGTATTTTACTCTTGTAGTCATATAATGTAATAGGCCTATGTAGTGCAATATAGGAACAAATGCCGCTTTGAATACGTGGAATACTATATTTAACCATACAGATCGACTAGTCTACGTTTGAATATTTGTTATAATATATTTGTATTTGTTTTGCAATATATTCACTCTCTCTCTCTCTCTCTCTCTCTCTCTCTCTCTCTCTCTCTCTCTCTCTCTCTCTCCTCTCTCTCTCTCTCTCTCTCTCTCTCTCTCTCTCTCTCTCTCTCTCTCTCTCTCTCTCTATATATTTTCGTAAATATATTGTACAAAACATTACAGTATAATCTTTCAATAACCTCCATTACACTTTTCAATATATTACAATTTTTTCCCCCATAAGGGTAGAACACAAGACATACTGTAAAACGGGGTTGTTTAACATATATTAAGAATATATAATGCTTCTAAAGAACAACAAAGAACGTCATCTTTTATCCAGAGCTTCCCCGACCCTCACCCCTCATCGAAATATGAAGAAAAAATGTTTGACCATGAAACAAGAAGCTGGAGTTCTCAACCAACGCGAGGAGCGAAATGACGCAGCTGTACAGTTTGCTCCCCTGTGTATGCGCCTCTGAATAAGTGAAAGAAGCTACTGGCTGATTGAATTGAATTGAATCTCTTGCTGATGCTGGGGTAATGAAATGGCTGTTGTATTTGTGACTGACGCCTGATCTCTTTTCCAAGACAGACTTTATCAAATTAGAAGCAGTATACAGAACTCACATGGGGCTCTGCATTAGGGGCAAGACCATAGATGTTTTATTAAAATGCATCTCAAATTGACTGCTCTATATGCTAATGACACATCACACAAACCTAATCAATTCCATTGTAATGTGCGATTGTGCAGTGATGCACTGTAGTTTATAACTATGTATAAACAAGAAAACAATGTTACATTTAAGCTTAATAAAGTAAAATATAGCAGAATTGGATTCACTGTCCATAGACTGTTAGCATAATGTAACCTCATTTTTCAATTTGAGAAAGACATGGAATAAATTTCTCAGCTAGGCTATAGGATTATTAAGAACACTTGTTTTCATATCTTCATCAAAACGATAAAGCATGCTATGTCTTGTATGTTTTTTCTTTTGTAACACAGAATATCCCACATGTAGAGATCAAACTGGAAGGAAAACTATCCTTTTTAAACAGCAGCATTATTGTTGTTTATTCAAGCCATCTTAGAAAGTATAAAACAGACATATAAATAACATAACTTGTTATAAGAGTGTAACATTAACTGTTTATTGATACAAAGTGCAATGCATACATGTATAAGGTATTTCTAATTATTTGCCCAAACGAGGTGATGTGATGCAATATTTATCGGTCACACTCTAGCTCTGGAAACACGCTGAGTTTAGATACGGTGGCCCTGAATATCCAAAGTGTTTTCCGACAGGTGGAATGGGTGCAATTACATAAAGGTGGCACAGTAACTATTCTGTATGAGAAACATATAGCCTATGCAATGATGCAAATGACAGTTTTTACGTAATTTCAGGATTTCATCAATGGACAGGTGTGATTGAAAGATACTAGTAAGGTGGAGAAAAACAAAACAGACCTGTGTTTCAGCAGATATGGAGAAACGAGAGAACATACATTTAACAGAAGATAATAATAATAAAGCAAGTGCAGCAAGCAGAGAGGAATAAAAAGCGAAATTTAGAAAATACCTAATTTTAATGTAATTTTGTAAATGTATGTTCTATATTAGTCATATTATAGTTGTATAGACCCGGTTGTAGGCCTACTTTATGAAAATAACCAATAACCAACACTGGTTGTGAAATATATATATTATTATATATATATATATATATATATATAATATATATATATATTATATATATATATTAGGATAAACAACCAGTGGTATTTCTTACTGTTGTCTTACTGTTTTTTTTTTTAAAAACTTAATCAAATATCACTGGTATTCTGTATGAAGTTTGGCTTGCATATGAAGTGGATCCCAATACTGTTATTTGGGTATTATACAGGAATCAAGGTCACTGCGGGGTTGACAAGTCTAGTAAAGCCATATACAAAGTCCTCAGTTGATATGACTAATGAAATAGGATTCATGCTGGGTTGTTCTTTTTGCTGCTGCTCCTTGTGCTAATTGCCATGTCCTTCCCCAGGAGAGCAAGGTTAAGTTCAAATGTGCCACAGTCTTGTTCCTCTTTAGCTTTCCTGACCCTAGAGCTGATGGGAGCTGACAGGGAACAGATTGGGAGGCACTTATTCTACTGATTGAGGTATTAACATTTAACAGGTCAAGCCATTCATAGGAACTGCAACCTTTTTTTTTTTATAGATCTGGCTCATTTAAAATAAACAATCTATTACATTTTACATTGTTTATCATAGGGAGGTGGGGTGTAGAAGTCCCTGGAAAAATCATCCGCACGTAGTTGTTTTTCAGAGGTTCACAAAGAGGTCATAACAATTATGATTTTAAGGTTATTTGTTTCCACAGTAAAATATTAGGGCCCCATTTTCCACCTTGTGACACATTCCCCAGCTTTGTTCGATTCCTGCAATGCAATTTGTACATCCAGCAATGCATAACCTACATTGGGGAGTTCCAGACCATTAGCATCCCTCAATGTTAACCAATCTACATCTCCTCTTGAACCCGACCCCCTCTTGGGAAACAATCTACGGTAATAACTTTGTCATCAGAGAGACTTGTGATCCTGTGTCAAGTACACAACATACATGTTTCCCTGCAAAAAGTACATGCACTTGAGGACATGGCCCAACAAATCTAGTTTTGCTCTACCTAAGGAGGGCCCAAGGTAGGGTGCTCAGTCACTCGACCCACAGTGATCGACCCTTCTAGTTTAAAGGCTGTGAAAAAACATTTCTAGCATTGCAATACCGGGCTATATGTCCCCCTCCCCCACACTTATTACATAAAGGGTTGGCCTTGACTGTCCCATTGATATGTTGATCTCCTGGTTGCAGCTAGGGGGCTATTCACTCTTCTCACCTCTAGTGTCTCATCTCGCTCTCTCACCTGCTCAGGTGCCTCTTCTGGTCTGTATCACAAGGTCGATGGTGGGGGCGATGGAGGTGCATAAGCTAGTTTTAACTCTCTACTGAGGGCCTTACCTAGGTTATGGATCTTGTCTGCACTTCTTGGAGGATCTCTTCTCTAAGCTCCTTCTTCCAGTCCACCTTCTCGGCTGCTGACGGATTTGGCAGAGCATGCAGCTGTTAGCCACCACTCACCTTGCTGATCTTCATGGTACAAAGCTTCTTGCCACAACACGTTGAAAGTGAAATCATCATCTAGGTGCACCTAAATTCTCAGCTCTTGACAAAGTCCCCCCTCTCTCAAACCCAAAAGGAATTGGTTCCTTAGGATTTGATCTGCGTCTGCAAAGGCACCCGGGTCCCATTGTTTCAGCCACTGTAGTAGCCCCCGTAACCTCAGGGTAAATGCTCGAACTGCCTCCTCAGGTTTCTGCCTGCACTCAAAAAAGATTGTAGTGCCACAGAAGTCTTGTCACCAAACAGTTCCTTGAAATATTAAAAAATACTTTCAGGGGTGGACCTTTCTGCATTTTATAAAACCATTACATCATGTCTGGCCTCACCTTCCAATGGCCCTATAATAAAGTCACATTGTTGTTCCACGGACCAGATCTGAGCCCTCAGCATAGCTTGCATCTGGGCCTCCAATTCTCCAAATTACATATTTACATACCTTCAAAACTTTGGAACCCAAGGGTCCCCTAGGAAATGGGGAAGCCATTCCAGTAGGCCTTGCCTATGCCCCCTCCCCAGGCATGCTGTCCACAATCTACTCCCTCTTAAACTGGTCACAAATCCTGCCGACTGCGCCAGGGCACGTGTCACACTTGTTGTAGCTAACTATGTCACGTGATGGAATGTGGGCACCAGGTCCCAAATTGTCTCTAGAATAACTGTGACTCTCGGGTTCAAATTCATTATGTGACCAGTAGGGCGCAGACCGATGAAACAACCTACCCAGGAGAAGGACAAACATGCAAGGAATATTGTGTATAACACAATTCCTCAGTGCTTCTCACTGCCAGTGTTGCCTCGTCAGCTGGGTTTGCTCCATGTCTTCACCTGACTGCAGTATCCACTTATCTGCGCCCTGTCAGCTCCAGTACTCCAGTTGCTCTCTTCAGTTCGCTCTACTTCGTTTGTCCTATCCGTCCTGCTCGCTCTCTTTTGGCAGTAGTCCACTGCCTTTTACAGAACAAGACTCCACCTACTAACCCGCTCCACTTATCTGTGAAATCAAAATAAAACAGGGGTACACTGTCTGACCAATGCCCAGCTTGTTCTTACTCTCTTCTTGTAGATAGTATTGTCGCACATTGATGACTTCCCCACTGCAAGCATTTTTTGAAGGTTTGCAATATAAGCCCTGTGTTGGAATCGAACCCAAGACATGCTTCCAATGTAACTTGCAATGAAGGTGCCCTAGCTTTCACGCAATACTTCATCTTTCAAAATACTGCTTGTTTTCTCAACTAATTGTGTATCACTGATGTGATAGTATAACAAAACACGCTTGCAAACTGAAGGTTATAGTTTCAAATCCCACGCATACCAGACCATTTTTAAAATATATATGATATAAAAAAGGTATTTTTTGCAGACAAATGTTCCATTTTAAAACATAAATAAATCATTTAATATACATTATATAGATGTCACAATTAATGCGTTCCCTAGCATATTTCCATGTTGACAAAACAAGTTAATTGTCATTGAACGCAGATGTCCTATAATATACATATGCATGGATAAAACTCCCTTGAGTCTGCAAAAAGACGATGGGAGAAAAAGAAGACGTCATTTTTACCTTCCTTTGGTGACTTATTTCTCTTACTGTATGACAGGTATTGACTTTTTTTCTACAGTTCACCAGTTCTTGCTGATAACTTGGCGTGAGGAACTACCATTCTTCTCAAAGCACAATTATGCAATGTTTAGAGTTCAGGAACAGGTCATGTTTCTAAATCTGACTTTTGGTGACATGTCAAAAGCACCGCGTTCTGATCTCTTGACAAAGAAGTTCTCCTGTCCAAACACGAATGGCGCAGTGGTGCCCATTTTGAGGCAATGTCATTCTTAAAAACACTTTGGCACCTGTCCCATCACTCCATCAAGTTCTGCATACCAACAGAACTAAAATCTTTGCACATGTGTCACAACATTACTAATGAATTCTGGTGTACACAGACAAAGGTGTGATCTGCTAGACTTGAGTCAGTAATTACCTTCAAGCTTACATTTTGGATCTACAACAACCATCTACAAGTCATGCTGTGTATCTGACCAGATGGGCTGTTTCCCAATATCAGCAGTACTACTGCCCTCAAAATGAATATGCTGAATAAGTAAAGTGCAATCACTTTCAATTATTTTCGAAGTCTGTTTCCTCAAAAGCTGTGGCAAGAGTTCAGCTTGTTTAACTATTCTCAATGTGTTATAACTTAATTAAAATTCCATTTTCACTCTCTTAAATTCCATTCACCTTGGAGCAATTTTTGAAAGCGTAGTTGCTTTCACTACACTCTGCTTGTATCATGACATAGAAGTCCAGATAAAACTTCTATTTTTCTTTCTTCCTTTCTTTCTTACATTAGTGCAAGATAGTTTCCCATAGTAAAAGCATAACAAAGTGTAATAAAGCATAGTGCAATCATGGTAAAACATAGGTAAGCATTGTAAAATGAGCAAAACTAGGGTCAACTATGGTAAATGCTTAGTATAACAACAGGGAAAGCATAGTAAAACCACAAAAAATACAGGTGAGAATTCATAAAAAATAGCTATTTTAAATAGTATAGTACTGTAAAGCAACACAAGTCCTAAGTAACAGGAAATACATGAATTGAAATGATATTGTGGGCTTCACACTGTGCAAGGCATTCCAAAAAGTGAACAGACAAAGAGAAAGGTGTGACCATTTTGTTGACCTGAGAAAGGAGTGGAGACATTTTGATTGTAACGTTAAGCTGAAACTTTGAGTTTAAACAAAACATATGTCAACAATAACAGCTGTTAATTTAAAGAGGAGACTTTCTAGGTCTTGAAATCCAGTGTTTGTACAGTATGTCACTGTTAATCTAATAAACAGTATCGATACTTCAAATCTATTAAAAAAAGGGTGACATTTCTTTCTTTGTAAACAATCAGAATTCCTCTAACATAAAAAATATATATCTTACACACATGTTTGAGGTAAAGTGATTAAGTCCTGCAAAGTATTAGGTATGTGAGAATGATGCCATTATTTCATCCCCCCCCCCCCCCCCCCCCCCCCCCCCCAAAAGAATTCAACAGAGACACTGCTGTTTGTTTCTTCTAACACAATAAATGGCTTTTATCACTACACAATATGTTAAAACCTGGGAAGAAGCTTTGCAACATTGCAAAAAGGGTTTTAACATTTATAAAGGTTCTTTCAGCTGTTCAAGCATCCAGCTTTGTCACACTTATGGCAGAACGGACTCCAGGGAATTTACAGCCCCTCTTCCTGAATGCTGTTAAACTACATTTATACACTTTTAACCATCAAACACCTCAATAATTCATGGATGGTGTCAAACTATCAATTTGGAAGTTGTACACTTGTTAAACTAAAAGAATGTCCAATATTCTTGTAAAGACAGGACAGGCAGATAGGACGAACATTCTGTCCTTTACTGCTGCAACAAACCTTGCCTGCACTAACCACATGTGTTCACCTTTTGTGAAGTTTGTTTGTGGTTTACAAACTAAAGTTCTAGTTTATTTTCTGCTGTACTGTTAAGATGAGAATTCTAAAGGGTATTTTTAACAGTGTACCCATGTATTGATGGAAATTTGGAGACAGAGTTTACCAGTAACTGTTGGCGTGTAGTGTACTTATCAAAAAGGAGACAAAACAGAAATACTGTATTTGAAAAAAAAAAAAAGTGTATCATTTTTAAACAACTTTCATAGTTTTTTTTTTTTTTTTTTTTTTTTTTTACCATTGCTTGTAGGCTTAATTCCCATCTTAGACCCTTGTTCTTTTAAAATTATGTCTACTATTGCTTGCAATAATTTGACATTCATTGGACCATTTGTCTACAGAAACAGTCAACCCATCAAGGAAAAATGTCCACACAGTAAACCTTAACATACAGCTTTCGACTGTTAAAATAAAATTAATTCTTCTTTTAAAACCACATGGGAAAGATCAGTTACCAATATGTTTTTATCAAATAATTTTTGAGGGAAACAAAATACAGTAAAATACAGTTAGTGAATTATTTCCTAACTGTAAAATGTAAAAGACTGTTTTCTAGCATATGTGTTTTTAAGAATTTTCTGGAAGAAAAGGGCTTATGGAATTACATTTGAAGCTTTGTTTCACGTGCACCCTAGCAACACAATTAAACTAGAGTTTGTTTATTTTTTAAAAACACTTCAAAGCATTTCAAGTTATAGACATTGAAATAGCAGAAGTCAGTTCTCATGTTAAACAAAGGAAGCTGCATTTTAGGCTTTTCACACTTGCTTTGAATTGGCTGCAGTAGTCCCAGCTCCTCATATGAGATTTGTTCAATCTGATGAGTCTGGAAAGGAAAACGTGTGGAAACTGGTGAGCCGAGAGCGAGGGGTGCTAACAACAGCCTAGCAAGCACAGGCCAAACTAGTTTAAGTGCAAAGAGCTCTATTAGTTTTTTCTGACCTTAACCTTCATTCATTTAGTCCCCTAGAGTTGTTTTTTAGGGCAGCAAGTGCAGACACCATCTATTGTGTATCAGTAAGAGATACAGGGCTGCATTCTCAAGATCTTCACTCATCATTATCACAATTTTTCAGAAAGGAAAAGAACACAACCAATAAAAGTTCCAATCCTAAACAATTTATTTCTAGTTTAAAATATGGAAATGTGCAAAATGATAGCTCAGGTAGCCCTTCAGGAGGCATATCTTTTTCATATGGGACGAAGGACAACACAGCACGAGAATCGCAGGGTAAGGTAAAATTGAGGGGAAAAGAATGGCTGTAGGACTGCCAAAGTTAAATTACTATACTGGTATAGTATATAATAAATGGTATGGTAAACTATAATTGTTGATCACAATATTATATTGTACACATCTTTTTTAAGTTGGAGGCTTTGAACTTGTTAATACCAGTGTACCTGTTAATACTTCAGCACCAGATTAACATCATTCTGTAATTCTTTCTCTGTGTATAAAAGCATATTTACTTCAATTCTAGACATATCTCTAATGGTTTTCATTAAACAACATATCAGAGGATCATTGACAAGACTCCACCCCAAACATGACAAGACTCCACCCCAACAACTAGAATAAATATTTTGAGATGTAGGCTTCTCTGCAATTTATGTATGGATGATACGATATGTGTTTGTAAATGATGTATCACTATGGAATACAGCTGTATTTTTTTGTATGGTGCATTCAGCGCTGGATTACACAAACTCACATGTCAACACACAATTTGTTCTGATAATCTTTTTTTTTTTATTTCAAGGAGGAATGAATTTGCATCTTGTACATTCACTGGCCACATTATTAGGAATCCTCACAGGTGTTGCAGTGGTAGTGACTTGATAAGATGCCTTTCAGTGTGTGTCCCATTCTTATTGGAGCAGAGAAATATCAGCATGTTAGATATTGTTACCTTCTATAAAACTCAACATTATGGGTAGAATTATTAAGCAAACCGAGTGTTATTTGTCCTTCCAAAGAATTCAAAGGACCCAACTATAACCCTACAGCAACTGTAACCCTAACTCTAACTCTAACCCTGACTGTACTTGCTCTCCTGTGCTGCTCTTCTGCTGGTTCTGTTGCACCACCTAGTTTCAATAAGCAGAACTTTATACACACGCTGAAGCACCTAGTAAAGGTAGCACCCTTAAGTGAATACGGTTTGCATATCAAATGCCTCCCTTGCGTATTTTGTGATGTGATTTGCATAGATTTCAACACATTAACATTGTTCATTATATTTAAATGACTCGGATGCTGTACTTTTTTTCACATGCTTTTCTTCCCCATGCTCTAAGTTTATTGCTTTGTGCCCTATCTACCTGTAACAAATATTCTCGTGCAAACGCAAACTATGGAACCCTTGCATGCAGCAAATTAATTCCCTCATCAAGGTGAGCTGAAGCACCTGCAGGACAGTCAGTTACCTGTGTTTCAGGACATAAAAGCTTAGCTGTTTCAGCGAAGAAGGAAAACGGCGAAGGAGCGTGAGACAGTGAACAAGACGACAAAAAAGACAAACAAAACAGCTGTTTATAGTTCCAGCGGAAGAATGCCGGGCGGTGTAAAGGATTTTACTTCACGGACGGAGTTGGTACTGGAGGAAGCCTGGTATGCCATTGCTGGTGCCGTTGCAGAGGTGGAACAGAGGGACGAGGCTGCAGTGGCGAGAGGAGATGCATGTTTTGCATGGGAGATAGGGGGGATCATTCCGATCTCCCCCTTGTTAGTCTTCTTTCTTTTTTTTTCTTTTATTAGTTTTTACTTATTTTGATTTATTTTTCTTTTATTTGGGATTTGACTTTAGCTGCAGTTAAGCAGTCACTGTCCCTCCTCTTTTATATTTTGTGTTCCAGTACTCCCTGCTGCTCTGCACCTGCCCTCCTGCTATTGATTCAGATTACCCCCAAGCGTTGAATCATTTTTTCTCCTGAGGAACTATTTTTAAACTGTCTTTGTTAAGACAACTAAACTAACTGCCTTTTGTACACATTTATAGGAATATTGCTTAATGTTGACATGTTTTAATTGTTTTTACCGCTCTTGTGGTTTTTCTAATATGATGAATATCTGTAGCCTGTTCCTGTGACTTGACCCTGTTGAATGATAGTTCTGCTGGTTGGGGTAACTTTGAGACAAAGAACCTGAGTCTTTTGGTACAAACTAATTTCTGAAGGTGCAATACCTTCAGTGACGTAGTTCGGCTACAAATTATTTTAAATTTCCCCTCGCCACATGACTTAAGACCCGGTGGCATGTAATAAACATGTATTATGTTTCTTTTTGTATTGCTGGCACTACACAATTGTGTACAGATTACATTGTCTCTTACTTTGTGAAAGACACTGATTGATCTAAGGTTACAAATGTCTTTTGCAGGCCACTAGAATAGAAACTGCAGACAATTGCGACACTTACTAACACAGCAATTTGTTGAACTTTTGAGTCAAAAGTAAAAAATAACCCAGCCTCCAAATGTAAACCAATCAATTGGAGAAATGTCATTGAAACAAAATCCACCTCCTTTCCATACTAAACCAATCAGATTGGAGATGTGTTATTCTACCTGTGGATCAGATCTGCCCCCAGAACAAAATTAATCACAAATAACTGAACTGAGCAATCTTAGTAAAGCTACCCCTCAATGTTTTAAAATGCAGCAAACTTTACGCTAGTCCAAAATGCTCAGTAAATCTGTACCTAAAATATACAGTACTTAGAAACATGATTAATTCAGAATAAGAAATCTACATGGAATGTTTATAGATGCCTAAGATGTCTAAAACCTTATGCCTTCATTAGCAAAATGATTGGTAATTACTTGCAATGGGAGAACATTACAAAAAAAAAAAAGTCAATTAAAAATCAATGTACTTCTAGGAAGTATGTCAAAGGGCAACCCTCAGTCAGCCGTGAGATCTAATATAAAACCAGGATGCTCTGGAAGAACCAGCTGAATTGCAGTAGCCATTATCAAAATAAGTCCCAGTACGGAGTAGCAATGAGTACCGGCAGAATTTCACAACTGCTTTATACCCTACGAGACAAGACAGTGTCACTGGCCAGGCCATTACAACCAGCAAGGGAGACTCAGACAGAGAAACCTTGCAGTTTCAATGTGCTAATGCACATTTTAATAAACAAATAAACAAAATTAAAATGGTACAAACACTAACTAAAACACACTTAACAAAACAAAAGGCACAAGGGCCAAAACAAAAGGTTCGACAAAAATTATGAAAACGTAAACACAAGAAGGGACAGCACTGAACACGGAACATGGAACATAAAAACACACACCTCTTCCTCTAACACCAACATCAATCCTAATCAATCTTCACAACACCCATGAACACCTTATTTATACATCTGGTTGTAGCCTTAATTAATCATTTAATCATTTATTCAAGTCCTGGTTCCAGCCACATTTCCACATATTTTTGCAGGGAGGATTTTATCTCCCTCTCTGTCACCCAATATTCCACACACACATACCCTTGCCACACTGCCACACCTCCACACCCTAGCACTGGGCTTCCCATACCTGGACCTAGGGACCCCATGTGTCATCTGGTTTTCATTCCAACTGAACTCTCAATTACTTAACTAAACCCTTAATTGAACTAATCATTTGCTTAATTAGACAATTTTACTTGTTTTCAGCTCTTAAACAGCTGAAGATTCAAAGTAGCTGAAACATTTAACTTGATCTGCAACTTTTTAGGAGTTAAGAACAATTATAAAGGTATTATAATGGTCTAAGGGTTCAATTAAAGGTCTAAGGGTTTAAGCTGGAATGAAAACCAGAAGCCACATGTGGTCCCCAGGACCAGGTTTGGGAAGCCCTGTTAATATTTTCATTAATATTACAAGATTCCCAAGTTAATTTCCAGATTCCATTAAATTCGACTTAGGGTTTAAGCTGGTGAAAACCAGGGGTCCTGGTCCCAAACCAGGTTCGGGACGAGATGCGTCGACTGTGGACAGTAAACACTGACCAACCCACCCCCCCCCCCCCAGAATGAAACTTTTGCAACAGTCTTCTACTCACATATGATTAATTTGTGTCCCTTTAGTACCATCATTTCTCATTCATTTACACAGGTCTCTTATCTTTCAAAACGAACCGTGCACATTTTATTATAAGCCTTTTTGAATCCCTCCTACAAAGACATGTGATTTTCATTGACCTGGCTTCCATTGTGTGAGATCAAATCTCACGGACCTTTGCTACCTTTGTTAACGGTGTGTTTTCCTAATATAGGAGCAGATACCTGATAAAGGGGCCTGTCAGTGTTGCTAAGCTCCTTTTCTTGGTATCACAGCTTGTATCTTGTTAAGCGTCTGCAGAGTGGGAGAAGGATGGAGTTCCTTGCTTCAAGTAGAGGAGGGAGAAGTTGGGGCTCACAGGCCCTGTCTCAAAGTTAATTCAAGCTGCTCCTCTTGACTCTCTCCAGTTTCTCCCTGTTCTTGGTTCCTGCTGCTGCTGGGCAGGGGCAAGCTGTATCTTCACTGAACCTCTGCTCATATCCAACAATGACATTATGTTGTCAAGGGAGTGGCTGACATGAAAACACACATTAGAGAACCATTAACATATATTGTTGATTACGTCTGCTGTTTGTGTTTACAAATAAATACCAATCACATCTGCCCTGGTCCCATAAACCTCACAAAGAACAACACAATGCAGATCAAAAAAGCAGGCAAGCAGGGGAAAGCACTGGAGAAAGCTAATAGGCTATTACTGCAGAACAACATTGAGTAGAGAGGCTTGCCCTTTAAAGTGCTGTGCAGCTATTATTTTAAACAAGTGAGACTGATGCAGGCATTAGACAGAATATTTGTCTACTTGACACAGGTGTTGACTTGATCAACTGATACCTTACCATGACAAGCCATAGCTGGATTATTTTACACCATTTTTTGGCGCTGGGGAATCTTCCATTACTTCTCATACTTATACAGGCATCCCACCCACCATGCTGTGGTTACATAGAGTATTGCTGTTGTTATTCAAGCATTTGAACCAGTCACCTTCACTATCCTAACCCAAGGGGTCTCTTACCTACTGAGCGCCCTACACAAGGGGGGTGTTGACAAGGGTGCTGCTGTCCGATACACAGCAGACTTGCTTACAGCTCATACCAGGAGAACCTGAGCTAAGAAAAAAAAAAAAAAAAAAAAAAAAATATATATATATATATATATATATATATATATATATATATATATATATATATATATATATATATACACACACATATATATATATAATTACTCTGCTTTCTAATGCACTGTCCATTATTGGTGTTTTTTCATTTTACTCTAGAGGAAATGTACATACATATCAATGCTCCTTGTCACATGGAGGCTTGGTGGTCCAGTGGTTAAAGAAAGGGACTTGTTGCTAGTAGGTTTTGAGGTTCAATCCCACCTCAGCCACTGAATCACTCTGTGTGACCCTGAGCAAGCCACTTAACCTCCATGTGCTTGGTCCTTTGGATGAGATGTAAAACCGAGATCCTATTGTAAGTGACTCTGTAGCAGCAGTTGTAATGCATAATTCACCTTTTTGGATAAAAGCATATGCTAAATGACTAATGAAATCCGAGCCAACAATCTCCCTCCCGACCTGTGAGGGCACAGTATAACAGGACGTGTACCTTGAATGGACTGACAGTTCATTCAGTCGGAAGTCAGCCATCCAAAAAGGGGGCAAAGCCATAATTCTAGAAATCAGCGCTTTACAGCTGTAGGCGATGTGTCAGTCATGGATTGGAGGAGAAGTGACTGAATGTATATCAGGGGATGTGGTCGAGTGATGTGTTCCTTTGTTATGGTTACAGATGGATTCCAAAAACTGTAAACTAACCATGAGTGTTTTTGTTAGTGCTTTGTTTTGTATTAATAGTGTTTGCTTTGTAATTAGTAGACGGCTAACAACTGGGAGCTGTCACCATCAAGCCAGCATTATCAATACTGCACAAGTCACAATCACTGTATTCACCACCAGCACGGGAGCACTGTGAGAAAGGCCTGCATCATTATTATTTCGGTACTAAAACCCTGTATTGTGTAGCAGCACAACTACACATTGCTGTGTAGTTGCCAGCATTATTATTTAACAATGCCAAACCGTGCAACAAAATAAAGAACTGTTTGGACCGTGAACTCTGTTGTTTGTTTGTTGTTTGAGCATTGCATCACCTCTACACACTGCAAGTCACTTTGCCACACTAATTAATAATATAATAATAATGTCCTTTTTCCGAACATTAAATTAAATGAATCTCTGTTACCCCTCATTCAAGTATTTACTCTACAGTGGAAAGATTTATGGTTTGAGTGTTGACAATCTATATACATGGCAGTTTCCAGACAGTTGCAGTCTGAAGAAGATATCAGTGGAATAAGATAATTAGACACATGTAAGTGGGCTCAATTAACCCCTATTTGGGTGGGATGAGCATAAAAAAAAAATAGATGAATATTTTGCAATTTTCCCCTGGCAACAGAATCAGATCAAAACCAGACTCCGCTGCAGCATTTCAAGAATGTGATCTGATCCGTAAGAACTGGACAGGCGAGATCATGGCCCGAGACTACTACAGCTAGTCATTCTGTATACTGCTTCTTATTCATTGAAAATGATTCACCATCAAAACCATTCACTGCTGTATGAATCCCCATTAAAATAATCAAAGACAGTACAGTTTTTGGTTCCGCCACTTAGCATTTGGGATGCATCTAGATCCAAGAACTTAAAAAAGACAACAACTGAGTCTATGCTTTATAATAAAAATACTAGCATATAAACAGATTACAGGGATTGAGATTGAAAGCCACACAAGAACCCGCTTCGGTAACAATGTTTAGTTACTTGTAACACAATATTATAACCTACAAACCTGTGTTCCAATACTTGTTGGTGGGTACTTATCATGGGTTCCTTGAGAATGCACAAGACATCATCATCTGTCTTAGAGAAGTTATATGCTACCTCAGCACTGTGCAGTCTGCTTGTTCACATACAGACGTTTCTTATCAGTTGTCAATGAGGTCCTGTCCAAGGCTGGAGACAGGCAGTTTCCTCCTGCACCACTACACTAGTTTGCCATGGAGCCAGTCAGGATGATAAGGTGTGGGGAAGGTTTACTAGGAGCCTGGCCTATCAGATACTCTGAGTGGCTTTGAGCCATGGCTTTCCCACTGTGGCCAGCTCTAAATATCCCAGTTACAGGCCAGGGGATAAGGAACAGGCAGTGAGAAAATAACACGGCTCATTTCAGCTTTATTTTGGGATTCCTTTGGGAGTTCTGCTTCAGATGTAATGCATTGCACTAGCAGACAGTTATTTATGAACAAAAATCTACTGTAATAGATCCACAAATTATAAATATACCTGGACTTGTGGCAATAGTACAAAATACTTTTCTATTTAAACCTGCAACGTCCCACAATCTGGTTTGATTTCACACTAAAATCTGATTCCTGGCTGAATGTTTACTACATTCATCCTTTCTTTACTTTTAGGTTGTTTTTTTTTACAAGAAACATGTATAAAGCTACTATGTTCAACATGGCATTTTGGGGTACCATTCATTTGAGATATGGAAGTGCATATTTTAATATTTTTAAATCAAATGTGCACCACACCTTGAAAATGTGCCACTATACCTTCTATAGTAAATGCGTAGGATAAATAAAAAATAGAGAGCCTAATTCTAAACACTCATAAAATCAAATACACTTCAATAACATAGCACTGTGTACTCTCCTTGTATTGTTTGCTAAACATTTTTTTGACTGAATATTTAACACAAACCTAAATACACATACATATAATAGGTACAACTTGTTCCTAAAGAACTGTAGCTTCAGCAGTTGTGATCAAACTGAGCTAAAATACCAGCATTTAGGTTCATGATCTAAAAATGATCCAGTCAAAATGTTTAGTACAGTATTTTTTACAACCTTGCTTATAAAACAATTTAACTATAAAACACGTTTTATGAGTCAAATGACAGTAATCTGATGCATTGAATAATGGTGTCATGTAAAAATAAAAAATAAAAATAAACACTATACCCCTTGTACTCTGTGCTTATGTTTTTCCTATTTGGTCAAATTGGATTTCTTGGCACGGCCTTCAGTTAGTAGAAAGTTGCGCAAAGTTATTTCACAAACAGGATTTTCGTTGATTCCGGATATGTTTCCATGCAAGTTGTTGGTCAATTTTAGCGTGAAAAGGCCATTTAACCTGCATTTGAAGTCGTGTGACAACTTTCTAAGCTGTGTGGAAACCCGGTCAGTGTGAGTTAGTGGCAAACCCTAACTTCTTAATTAAGAGAATTCGTAAGAGAGAAGGACAACACATTTCTAGATAACTTGTTAAAAGAGTTTGCATTTCCCATTTTTTATTTGACACTGCCAGTAACTAACACTGTAGGCAAATGCTCATTTTCAAAACTGGCGCTAATTCAAACATCGAATCAGGTCAAATATGGATCAGCTAATTGAGTGTGGTGGTAGTAAAACATTAAAGGGAAGGAACTGAATATGCAAAGAGGCTCCCCCAAGCGATAACAGCCCCGGGCTCCCATTACCGGCCATGAATATGGATCACAGTC
This sequence comes from Polyodon spathula, assembly GCF_017654505.1. Lineage (NCBI taxonomy): Eukaryota > Metazoa > Chordata > Actinopteri > Acipenseriformes > Polyodontidae > Polyodon > Polyodon spathula. The sequence goes on from NC_054536.1 coordinate 26,695,222, forward strand.
AAGTGAATACAGACAAGTCCAGCAGCTAATATATACAATAGCAGGAGAATTACATATATATATATATATATATATATATATATATATATATATATATATATATATATATATATATATATATATATATATATATATATAGCAGAACAAAAACAATGTCTTCCAAACCTGTTCGTAGATTCCTTCTACGGAACAGACCAGTAGTAGCATTGCATTCAACAGAGCAAAACAATGTAGTTTAACAAAAAAAGGGAATAACTTTTCTGTCCTTTTCTTTTGTAGCGAGAGAAACAAACACTATGGACTTAAACCGTTCTTGCCGGCCACAGGCATCCACCTTTGAATTTCCTTCAGCCTCCCGCATTGTACCACGTTTACCTTTACCTGCCTTTTTCTTTCTAAAATTCCAACCCTCAAATGAAAAAGGAGAGTTTCTAAAATTTAAAGAGGCATACTGTGCACATTTGAGACAGGACGGGCTTTTAAATAAAGGAATACGTAAATTGAGCCTGATTTATACATTTAACCCTCAGACTGGTGTCTCAGACGTAGTAAGACTAGGGACAGATCGCTCCTATCTATTTGGTATTGTACATTAGCAAGAAGCTGCTTGCATGAGAGACTTAGAGACCAGGTATGCTGTAATTGAGAAGACATTCGTCATAAAATAACAAAATTAACCAAAGGCAAGCATCTGTGTGTTTCTCTTCCTGTGTGTGTGTGGGCCCGTCTGTCCCCATGCAGCTTTTGTGAAACAAGCAGCGACCTCGCGGGGGCCCCAATTCTGGGACTAGTAAGTAACTTTCTTTTTTCAACACCTTGGGTGTCATCATTTCTCTCAAAAACTAAAATAAATCAAAGCACATCATCCCTTAGCATTCAATAAACTACAGTTCTGCAAACAGAGAAATAAAGAAATAAATACTGCTTTTTGTGACAAGGAACTGAAAGCATGTTACTTGTGCTAATAAATCAAAGGTAGACCCTAGCTAAAAGAAAAAGGTCAGGTCTTAATTCAATTTCAAGATATGGACTTCTTTTGGAAGTGAATCCCTGTTAGAAATCCATACGGACCCAGTACAGTCCAAAAACAGCGTAGCTCCCTTTACTACATTATAGTATGTCCTACAGTACACTATAGGAAACTATAGTGCTTTCTGCACGTCTCCATACTGTCATTGATGAACCTGGTGAACTTGTGGATGTTGCCCAACTTGTAGCATAGTGACTGAAAGACATCCAACCAACAGCAGCAGTTAAAAAACTGGACACTGCAGTGGCCACCATGAGCAGCGACGGTGCAGCACACTGTTTTCAGACAATACAGTACAGACGAAACAATGTCTGACCAAGGGCAGGAAATGCTTTAAACAAGACAGCGTGGCCCTTTTTCAAAGCATTTACTCCAGCCTTTAATTAACTATTTAATGAACTGTTAAACACCTGCTAATTTAAAAAAAAAATACATGCATTAAAATCTTTTATTCTGTAACACTTACTGTACATGGAATTTTCTCTTTTAATAAAATAGGAGTTAATGTAAGACAAGAGAGATCGCTTTGAAAATATATATCTAAACACCCTCTCTTGAAATTGAAATCAGTTAAGAAAGCAATAATTTAAAACACTTAAATAGACGCTAAGGACATAGATTGTAATAATAAAACAAATAAACAAAAAACAAGAGCAAACCATGTCTTCTACCCAACCATTTAGTTAGCAACATTTAAAAAAATACCCACAAGCAAGTTTAATCATTAAATGCAACAATAAACTGCCACTATACTGTGCAGAAGGAAATAACTGGGTAATGTGTGAAGGCATGGGAAAATCAACCAGTTGACCTAGACAGGATGGCTATGATGAAGTCACAATGCAAGACAGGACAGAACTGAGTCTACAATCCGCTATCTGCCACTGATTGTGAGGGACTGCCTGCCAGGAAAAGGTCGTGAGCCCTGGTCCTGATAGCTCACCTACAAACAGTAGCCACTTCTGAAGGGGCCGACCAAGCACTGCAGAGACAGGGGCTGGTGTCAAAATTCCAATGGAGTGATGTGTTTTATCCACCGCTAGACAAGTACATGCTAGGACTGTGCGCACGCAAGGGTCGTGCATGGCAGGATTCAATGACCTGCAAGGAGACCAGATGAATACATATTGGAGCCATGCAGGATTAGGGATTGGGGACAAGTAGATAAGTAAGATATTTTAATGTACTGCTATGGCGATACATTTTGCATCACCTACAATTTTAGGATTGAAACATAATTTTTTGAGATATATATATAATATATATATATATATATATATATATATATATATATATATATATATATATATATATATATATATATATATATATATATATTTAGATATTTTATTTAACTTGTAGTCAAAGAAGCTACAAAATGATATTGCAAAAGTCTATCAAAAGCCATAATAGTAGTACAGCATTTCATGTTAGATTTAGAAATGTCACATTTTTCAATTTTTGTCAGGTTTTCGTTAAGTATATGGAAAACTAGAAAGCGGTATGTAATTCAATATGTCAAAGTAACATTATTCAGCAGGGTTCATTCGGCTTTATGAAGAAAAATTAGTTAATACTATAGGGTGATGAAAAACTTTTAGCCAGAGCTATAGGTGAGGTTCACAGCTGGGTCTATGAATAAGAATTAGATCTCCAGTAGTTCCAAATTACAGACTCACCTCATTTGTTTTCAATTGGAGGGATCGATTCAGTTTGGCGAGAGTGCCCCAGTATAGATGTTAAGGTTCAACGTTTGCTATTCTGTCTTGTGTCTTATAGAGCGGGGGAAAGCAGATTTGTTTAAATTAGGCTACACAATTTTAGGAGAAGTCTGTTAACTAAAAGATAGATTAGTGAGCCATGCTGGAAGGAAGATATAGGGCATAGGACATCAATTGTGGCCAGTGGCTGGTGACTAGGAAATTAACAAGGTGTTAAGTGAAATAGTGATGGTCAGGACCTGGGTTTGAAGCCACATAAGTTTTCTACTACATGTGGCCGATTTACCTCTATCATTCCTATCTCACTAGAGGCTGGGATATTTATGTTGAAACATTGCACAGATATAAACAGAAGATACAGATGTCTATTTAATTGCTCTAAACTGTGGCATATCTTACTTTAAATAATAAAATAGGAACATATCAGGAAATTGAGTTACTTTTAAATACACTTGCTGTATGAGACTCACAAGTACTTCAAGATAGGTTGGTTTTCTCAAGAAGTCTTACATTTTAATGATTTAAACAATGATGGCATTTAGATTTGCCACTGTTCAGAATAATTCAATAGATCCAATTGTGAAATAAAGAAGTCCTCTAGCTAACTATATGTTCTGTTTGTTTTAGTACAATTATCACTATCAAACAAGGGCAAGTGGCCAGATTCAGGAAGATTACACTCCAGTTCCTGAAAGGTCAATTACACCTTTCTCTTATCTTGTCGAAGTACAGTAATTACTTATCTTGGAGCCAAATTCAAGGATTTTTACTTGGGAAAATGTAAATGTATACAACGAACAGAGCAATATGAAATATGTCTAGGATGTCTTACTAGAAACATTCTAAGCTTTCACTCAGGAATGTTTTTTCAATCTGTAAATGGAATATGTTAAAAGAATCAAACTAAACGTGGTTCATTTTGATTGTTTATTACAAATATTTATATTTCCCCAATTCATTTGGAGCACAAATGAATGCTTCATGGCAGTAGCAGAGCCAGCCGGGCTCCAAAAATTAAGTTTGGTGGGCCCCTCGCGACTGCCCGAACACACACTTAGAAAAATACACTTCCACACACTTGCTTGAATACTGTTGTCGTCTGTGGCAAAGTGGCTTGCCGTGCGCAGGTCTACTTGGTGCAGTGCTCAGGAAAGACACACACACAAGACACTGAAAGTTCGATAAAACAGCTCCTTTATTTGGCTGGGTTGCATGTCAACAACACTTAAATAATAAGCACAGGCTCTACACAGCCATGTGTTTCACTCCGTGCAAAACAAGGGTTTCAGTCCCAAAATAATATGACACGGTCACTTCTCCAGACAGTGAGTGCTTGAATGCAGGTAGGGTGAAATACAACAGTTTGTGAAATAGTGGTGTAGTGCAGTTCAGGTTTGGTGCTGACTAGTAGTGACAGCTCCCGGTCTGTGTTAGCCATCTAATAGTGACAAAAGACAAACAGTTAGCACAATCAAACAAACAAAACACAAAACACTCACGACAATTAATTACGTCCGTTTCTTAAATGGGTCTTTTCAGTAAATACATCAAAGGAACAGATTACATCGTCACATCCCTAATTATACCCTTAGTTACACCCCTGCAATAGTTAGTTCAGGCACGTCTCCTCCAATCCATGACTGACACATCACTTACTGCTATAGGGCGAGGACTTCGGGCATTGTGACTTCGCCCCCTTCCTGGATGGCTTGCTTCCGACTGAACCTAGAATGAACTGCCAGACCAACCAGTACGAGGCACTCTGTTCCTGTTATACAGCTCCCTCACAGATCGGGAGGGAGATTGTTGTCTAGGATTCATTCTCTCTCTGTCACACCTTCATATGTTTAATGAAGGTTCCTAACGACGTCAACTTTATTGTGAAACCAGATTACATACATCAGATCTCCTTTGTCCATAACGTCTCAACCTCACCTATATAAATATATACTGCTCCGATTAACAGATTAATCGGATCGATTAATCAACTAAAGAGTTGATTGCAGATTCATTTGTTTTACAATTTAATCGTGCAAAATTTAGTTTTTGTATATGAAATAAAATCAAGCAATAGAAGATCTACATTTCTCCATAGCAGTCCAATCATAAGTGAGCGGAGGCGGGACATAAACAGTTGAAAGTTTTTAGTAGGTTTAACCAATGGGAGAGTCAAAGATCTGCCCCTTGTTATACAGATGTCCAATCATGAGTGAGCAGAGGCGGGACATAATTGGGAGTTTAACCAATGGGAAGTCAAAGATCTGCCCTGGTTTTATAGCTGCCCAATCATTAGTGAGCAGAGGCGGGACATAAATATGCTAGTGTAAGGGTGTAAGAACAGCTGAATTTCATGTGATATTGCTTATTATAGAGTGGCCCGGCTCCCTCTAGTGGCGGAGGTGGCGACAGCAGCCCGGTTCCCTCTAGTGGCGGAGGCGGCGGCAGCGGACCCTCAGGAGGCGACGGCGGACCCTCGGCAACCTTAGAAAACAAAAAGGAGACACCAGCAGTCCCAAGCGATGTGGAGGAGCAGGCAACCCCAGGCGATGCGGAAGAGCAGGCAACCCTAGGCGATCCAAATGCGTCATCCCTGAGCGGAGCGGGCGTGGAATACCTGAGCAGTGCAAGGCAGGCATCCTTGGGCGGTGAAAGGCAGGCATCCTTGGGCCATAGCTCCTCCCTTTTGGGCTCTGAGAACGGCGGCTCCTCCCCTCTGGGCTCTGGGAGCGGCGGCTCCTCCCTCTCTGGGCTCTGCGAGCGGCGGCTCCTCCCTCTCTGGGCTCTGCGAGCGGCGGCTCCTCCCTCTCTGGGCTCTGCGAGCGGCGGCTCCTCCCTCTTTGGGCTCTGCGAGCGGCGGCTCTTCCCTCTCTGGGCTCTCGGGACGGCGGCTCCTCCCTCTCTGGCTCTCGGGACGGCGGCTCCTCCCTCTCTGGCTCTCGGGACGGCGGCTCCTCCCTCTCTGGCTCTTGGGAAGGCATCTCCACCCTCTTTGTTGGAGTGACTGGGGCATCTCCCATGTCTACCGCTAGGTAATTAACCACCATGAGGGCAACCTCTGGGAAGGACGCCGGGTGGTATTGTTCCTCCCACTGTTCCCACCTCTCCCAATCTCGACGCCACAGCGTGTTGACAACTATGGCGAGATCGTAGATGAGGTCTGCCTCAGGGTGCATCAACCAGTCCCAGATCTCCTGGGATGGTGGTGAAGGTGGTGGTGCTGGAGGTAGTGGGGTGGCCCCTGATGCCCGGGGTGAACTCTGCACCTCAACCTGGGCCTGGTTGTAGGGGCATCCTGCCCAGTTGTGGCTGTCCTCCTCACACCGGCCACACCAGTTTGACGGTGGCAAGTCTGGGCAGGACCGCCAACAATGGTCCTCCTTCCAGCACCAGGAACACCAGGGGAAGAGGCTGGCCGGGTCCTCCAGCGATGGCTGCAGCAGCTTACCTTTCTTCAGCTGCTGCTTTTCTTGCCTTTGCCACTGTCTGCTCTTCTTTCCCATAATCAAAAAAAAAAAAAAAAGACACTGCATTACTGCATTATATACCACCACTGCCACCAAATGAGGCAGGCTGGCGAGTGGATAGAGGCCCAGAGACAGACTTCAGTTCAAAAAAATACTAATTTTATTATAAATAAACACAAAAATAAAGTGCATTCAAACACAAATATACCACCACTGCCACCAAATGAGGCAGGCTGGCGAGTGGATTAGTTGATTAGGTTGATTAACGATCAATCAGCGCCCAGCCACCTGATATAAAAGGAGGCCTCAGCTTCTCATTTGGGGAGGGGAGCTGAGGAAGCAGGTAGAGGCCTGCAGTCTGTCTCTGGGCAGATAGCGCCACCTAGAGGCTCAGAGCAGTATTTATTTATTTATTTTTTTTTTTTTTTGGGAAAAAAAAAAATGACAGCTGAAGAAATGTAAGCTGCTGCAGCCACCGCTGGAGGACCCGGCCAGCCTCTTCCAGGAGGACCATCGTTGGCGGTCCTGCCCAAAAAAGGACGGCCACAACTGGGCAGGATGCCCCTTTACCAGGCCCAAAGAGGTGCAGTGTTCACCCCGGGCATCAAACTACCTACCAACCTTCACCACCGTCCCAGGAGATCTGGGACTGGTTGACATAGTTATCAACACGCTGTGGCGTCGAGATGGGGAGAGGTGGGAACAGTGGGAGGAACAGAGATTGCCCTCATGGTGGTTAATTACCTGGCGGTAGACATGGGAGATCCACCGGTCACTCCAATAAAGAGAGGTGAGCCGCCTTCCCGAGAGCCAGAGAGGGGTGAGCCGCCTTCCCGAGAGCCAGAGAGGGGCGCCGTCGCTCGAGGCCAGAGCGAGGGGTTGAGGAGCTGCCGTCGCTCCCCGTCGCTCCCAGAGATCTGAGGGGTGAAGCTGCCGTCGCTCCCAGAGCCAGAGAGGGGTGACAAGCCAGAAGGGGTGAGGACCTGCCGTCGCTCCCAGAGCCAGAGAGGGGTGAGGATCTGCCGTCGCTCCCAGAGCCAGAGAGGGGTGAGCTGCCTTCGTCCCTCCAAGAATGAGGAGCTGCCGTCGCTCCCAGAGCCAGAGAGGGAGGAGGAGCTGCCGTCGCTCCCAGAGCCAGAGAGGGAGGAGGAGCTGCCGTCGCCCCCAGAGCCAGAGAGGGAGGAGGATCTGCTGTCGCTCCCAGAGCCAGAGAGGGAGAGGAGCTGCAGTCGCTCCCAGAGCCAGAGAGGGAGGAGGATCTGCTGTCGCTCCCAGAGCCAGAGAGGGAGAGGATCTGCTGTCGCTCCCAGAGCCAGAGAGGGAGGAGGATCTGCCGTCGCTCCCAGAGCCAAAGAGCCAGAGAGGGAGGAGGATCTGCCGTCGCTCCCAGAGCCAGAGAGGGAGGAGGAGCTGCCGTCGCTCCCAGAGCCAGAGAGGGAGGAGGATCTGCCGTCGCTCCCAGAGCCAGAGAGGGAGGAGGAGCAAACGTCGCTCCCAGAGCCAGAGAGGGAGTGAGGAGCTGCCGTCGCTCCCAGAGCCAGAGAGGGAGGAAACAAGAGCCAAACAAACTCGCCGAAGAGGGAGGAGCCACCGCCGCCGCCCCCAGAGCCAAGGAGGAGCAGCCAAGAGGGGTGAGGAGCCGCCGTCGCTCCCAGAGCCAGAGAGGGAGGAGGAGCCTCCGTCGCTCCCAGAGCCAGAGAGGGAGGAGGATCCGCCGTCGCTCCCAGAGCCAGAGAGGGAGGAGCCGCCGTCGCTCCCAGAGCCAGAGAGGAGAGGAGGAGCCGGCCGCCGCCTCCGCCACCAGAGGGAGCCGGGCCGCCGCCGCCGCCTCCGCCACCAGAGGGAGCCGGGCCGCCGCCGCCGCCTCCGCCACCAGAGGGAGCCGGGCCGCCGCCGCCGCCTCCGCCACCAGAGGGAGCCGGGCCGCCGTCGCCGCCTCCGCCAAATCCGCCACCAGAGGGAGCCGGGCCGCCGTCGCCGCCTCCGCCACCAGAGGGAGCCGGGCCGCCGTCGCCGCCTCCGCCACCAGAGGGAGCCGGGCCGCCGTCGCCATGCTACCTTGGACATTCGGGGCCCCCTCAACCAAAGAAGGCTTGGGGGCTCCGACATCAACCCCGCCCACCACCACCCACCATAACAGCCCACCCAAGGGACATAATTGGACAGGTGGGGGGGGGGGGGGGGGAGGGGGGGAGTGGGATTGCGCTGATTGATCTGTTAATTAAGGGGTTAATCATTGCCTAATCAACTAATCAACCCCAGCCACCTGAACATAATAAACCCAGCTTCTCAGGTAGGGGAAATTAACCCCATCCCTTGCCAATTTCTAAACGTTTACTAAAATAAAAAGAATAATAAATGCTTTTAAAAAGATCAAATTCCCATTGGGCTTATTTATTTATTTATTTATTCTATTGATTTTTTAGTATTACTATATCGTTACCTTTATTAAAATGCGCACAGATTAATCTACCGATTAATCAACTAATGCCCTCCCCCCCCCAAAAAAAAAAAAACTACAGTACTGTATACCGAAACGAGATGTACTTTTAAAACATCAAAACACATGTCAAAATAATGCAACATTCAGCATGACACCATATTTAATACTTTTAGATGTGTCGTGCCTTAGAGAAGATTAAATTACTTTCGGATTGTCAAGCCTGCTCATTGAAGTGTATAAATATTTTGGTTCTGAGGTAGCTGATGATGGCATGGAATAGTAAAACAATATAACAAGACCTTATTTTTCTCCATGGATATTAAGGTGCTAAATTGAAGTAAGTTATTGGTGTTCTTATGTAAATATATCTTAATGTCTATATGTATACGTTTCATAAGACTTTTGTAAATCTTCAATATTATCAATGTCGAAATATGTGCATGATATCGATATACAATTTTCATATCGTTGCCCATCCATAATATATATATATATATATATATATATATATATATATATATATATATATATATATATATATATACAGTACCGTGAAAAAGTATTTGCCCCCTGTCTGATTTTCTACATTTTTGCATAGTTTTGACACTGAATGTTATGAGCTCTTCAACCAGAATTTAATGTTAGATAAAAGGGACCCTGTATGAACAAAAAACACAAAATGTTGATACTTATTTCATTTATTTATTAAAGAAAGTTATGCAACACCCAATGCCCCCCGTGTGAAAAAGTAATCTCCCCCTTAGACTCAATAACTGGTTACACCTCCTGTAGCAGAAATAACTGCAACCAAACGCTTCCTGTAGTTATTGATCAGTCTCTCACAGCGCTGTGTAGGAATTTTGGCCCGCTCCTTCATGCAGAACTGCTTCAACTCAGTGACATTTGTGGGTTTTCGAACATAAACTGCTCGTTTCAGGTCCTGCCACAACATTTCAATGGGGTTTAGGTCTGGACTTTGACTAGGCCATTCCAAAACTTTTAATTTCTTGTTCTTCACCCATTCTGATGTAGGCTTGCTTGTGTGTTTCGGATCATTGTCTTGCTGCATGACCCAGCTGCACTTCAGCTCACGGACGGATGGCCTGACATTCTCCTGTAGAATTCTCTGACACAGAGCAGAATTCATGGTTCCTTCAATGATGGCAAGTCATCCAGGTCCTGATGCAGCAAAGCATCCCCAAATCATGACAGTACCACCACCATGCTTGACCGTTTGGATGAGGTTCTTACTGTGGAATGCAGTGTTTTTGCCAGATATAATGGGGCCCATGTTGGCCAAAAAGTTCAAATTTTGACTCATCTGTCCATAGAACATTGTTCCAGAACTCTTGAGGATCATCCAGGTGCTTTTTGTCAAACTTGAGACAAGCATTCATGTTCTTCTTCGTGTGCAGTGGTTTCCGCATTGACATGAATCCCATTTTTGCCCAGAGTCTTTGTGATGGTGGAGTCATGAACACTGACCTTAACCGAGGCGAGAGAGGCCTGCAGATCCCTGGATGTTGCTCTTGGGTTCTTTGTGATTTCCTGGACCATTTTACACCTTGCTCTTGGTGAGGAGTCACTACTGTCCCAAACTTTCTCCATTTGGACAATATGGCTGTGTCTATGATTTGGTGGAGCCCCAGATAGAAATGGCTTTGTAACCCTTTTGAGACTGGTAGACATCAACAACTTTTTTTCCGGAGGTCTTCAGGAATTTCTTTTGAACGTGGCATGTGCCTCTAGAACAAGTGTGCTGACAACTTAATTCTGATGGTAAGGGCCAAAGTTAGCCAGATTTATATTGGGCTGGGTGGCCCAAATCAGGTCTGATTGTTAACCACAAATGCAGTGATTTGAACTTTTGCATTTCATATTTTACTGCACCGAAAAGCTGAAAAGCAGCATAGCAATTATATATATATATATATATATATATATATATATATATATATATATATATATATATATAATATACAAGTAGAGTTCATCTCATGACTATAAGACAATAATACTGATCTAGTAATTTAGTTGTGTATGTCGCCACAGCAGTAAACATGAAAATTATTTCATGAAAGAAGCTGACATACACTTGTGTGAACTCTTTACCGTGCCCTGCGGATAAATAAAATAGTGTATAGCAACACCATTACAAATGTATTTTCATACTGAAAACGTGTGTTATTTGATGTCCTGCTGACCCCAGTGTATGTCTTGGACAAGGGGTGGTTGTTTGTGTATAAAACATTTATGAAAATGGTTCAATGAATCTGCTTTTTAAAATAGTAGGTTATGTAAAATATAATGTAATTGAACACAGATCAACAAAAAAAATAGAAATAAAACCATTGTCGACTGTCTGTGACTGCTGCAGAACCGAAAATGTATGCAAACTTCTTTTATAATTCTATTTTAAAGCAATAGGAAGCTACAGCATTATAAATACTAGTTCTGCCAAAAGTTTTGTAAAAACATACACATCTGCAATCTTTTGTGCTTTAACTGTATAATTTCATCTATTGTCACTAAAACTGCCAGTTCATTGGATCATCAAGCGATCCCAATACACAGTACCCGTCCTAATGCTCTTCCCTGGGCTGATGAGTACAACACAACGTGGGATGAAGGTAGTACAGTGTGTGCCGGATTACTTTTTCATTTTTGGGGGTGGAAGGGGGATCACAACACCAGTAAAATATAAGACAACTATTTTAACAATAGGCCCCTAGAGTAAGACTCGTACCCCACTGGCATGAAAAGCTAGCTCCGCCCCTTCTTCAGGGTCAATAAAAAAATAATAACAAAGAAACATACATTATCCAAATACATGTGTACCAAAATACTGTATATCATAAGTATATGTTTGAAGCATATTCTAAACATAAATCAAGAATGAAATATATCATATTTAAAGGATATATCCTAAATATACTGGTACAGTAAAGATACAGTAATGAGACAACACTATTAAGTGTTTTTGTGTTTGTTTTATTCTTGGTTGATTCAGTTATCAGGTAGAGAACAGCACATATATAATAAGGCAAAAGTAAAACAGGTGGTTCTTTTATGTACAACATCACTTCATGTTGTCCCAAAATGTCCTTATCATGACCTTTAAGTTGATACACTTTATAACGTAATGATTTGTCTTAAAGGGTTGTGGTTGTTTTGTGATTTTGCTTACCAGGGATGAATTTGAAAGAATACCCAAAATATCTTTTGGATGAATAGTGTAAAATGAGGCAAAAATGCAGCAGTGGAACAAAAAAGAAAAAAAAAGACGATACATTTTCTGTAAATTTCAGATTCCAATAACTTTACCACTATAATGAGACACACTTTATTTCATATATACTTTTTGTTTTTTACATGGGCTGTTTCTATCGGTTTACGGTCGTCTATAACTATTATTACCCCTTTGCATTTATCAGCTGCCCGGCCAAAAGAGTAGTACTGCGCTGTACTAAGACATTGAACAGAGGGGCCTGCGCTTTCCCCCAGAACTGTTTCTTCACAGAGTGATAGCACAGCTAATTAGCGTGGGGATCCCTGGAGAGCCTGATACAGGCTGCTAGCTAACAGTGAGTAGGACAGGCTGCTGATAGGGAGGGAGGCCCGAGCAGCCAAGACCAGAGACCAAACCTAAGAGTGGAGTCTGGGAGGAAAGGCTTTCAGGAGCAGCGCAGCAGCAACAACACTGAGACTGGGAGCTGGAAAGAAGAGTTCTCCATAGATAAGGGAGGGCAGAGGGGAATGCTTTGCTGACAGAAAAGAAATACAACTTCAGATTGGTTCCCAATGCTGCTGCTTTGCTTTAATGTCTTTGGCCCGGGAACTGTGCTCTTCTAAGCAACCTGACGCCACCCCCTGCCCAGCTGTTTGTGCATAGCTTCTCTCTTAGTATTTAGTTTGGTTGCTGTCTGGAATACATTTTGAACAGACCCTGTTCAGATTAGTGATTTGTTCAGAATACTGATTACTGACTGTAATTATGGTCTGGTCTTTGTTTTATCTTGACACTTGCATTTCATCAAAAGCATTAACAATTCTTTCAATAAAAATACAAAGATGTTGTACTGTACGTGCAAAATATTGATACTGAAGTTTGGTTTAAATTCAGCATGCATTTCACTGCGATTGATGGTTCAGACTAGGTTGGGGTTCAGGAGTTTAGTGAGGGTCTACTTTACATATGTTATTTATATATCATGATAACTTTGTAAAGTATATACATACATGCCAACAGTCCCTATATGGTCGGGACAGTCCCGATTTCCTAGCAAATGTCCCGCATCTTGATGCATAGGAAGAAAGTCCCGATATTTACCCATAGAAAAAAAAAAAAAAATTCTGCACAGTAGAGTTAGTGAAAACTACACGCTGTGCTCTTTATGCGGCTGACACATCTGCTGATCACTAACTTATACAAAGGGAAGAACGCTTCATTGTGTCTATTTTTACTGTCATGATGGTCGTGTCATGTTGAGTTGGAGGAGGGTATACGTATATTATATGATAATGAGTGTTTTCCTATGTGTATAATGCATATGACCTCATCCACACACACACACACACACACACACACACACACACACACACACACACACACACACACCCCACCTCCCTCCTGAAATGAGCGTCCCTCTGAACGGTTTCCAAATGTTGGCAAGTATGGTATATATTGTGTAACTTAAATGGTGTCAATTATCTGTGCTAAATTATAACTTAGTCCTACATGGACTTTTAAAGTCTACTTATTTATGTTGCCATCTCTGGAATAAATTATCAAATAAATAAGTGCATGATGCTCTAGCAAATATGTTTGTTCAAAAAATGTACTTCCAAGTAAATATTTAATGATGAGCAATATTTGCACAAAGCTTTTACTAAATGTGTACCAGTCAAAAACAAACTGCTACAGAATGTTACTCAACTAGCATGAAACTAGAAACTAACTTCCTTCATTGATGTTATTTATATGATGCTTTATATAACTTTTAGGTTTCTTTTTAGAAAACAAATGTTGTGTACTTAGCATGGTGGTAAATGATTTATATCATCTTGAAGTTTTTTTTTTTTAATGTGGTATTTCTGACATACTGGTATTTATCAAAAATAATAATAATAAAACACTAAATTAATTTAAAACTGCTCTTACTCATCAACAAACTAATTCACCAGATTTTGAATAGCAGGGTCTAAATTGAAATAATCTGTTTTCCACTGGCTCCCGAGGGGGAGTTGTTTAAAAAGAAACAGGCCAGGTTTTTGTTTTCTGTCAATGTAAGAACAATTGTACAAATTGGGCTAATTTGATTTCTCCTTTCTTCAATTGGAAATAAATTAGAAGACCCCATTCCACTTTAATAAATTACAGAGCTGGGTTTCAGTAGTATTTTGTAAAAATCCTCTGTTATTGACGTAAAAGTTGTTTGCGATTGTAATTGCCAGCTGGGGAGTAAGAATAAACAAATCTTGTTATGCTTACCGCGCATTTACAGGGATTTCATATTGGATTTGAATTACTTGGTTAACTCTATCTGGAACAAGCATTGATTTGAAGTATACTTGGATCCTGAATGGTATGAGATTAGGCTTTTTGGGAGTTTCTATTTACATTTACAGACTGCACCATGACCTCAGTGGAGTAATTAGGACTTGAGATCTGGAATTCAGTAGTGGGCAGTAAGAAGTATGCCAGAAAGTTTTTGTTTGTTTTAGTGGATTTTACCGTCTTCCAGATGCTTGATAAAGAAACATACAGCAGTCTAGAACAGTTTCATGCAGGTAAGACTAAATGTAATCTCAATTTGTATCAGATTAGCCAGGACTATATTCTACACAAAATTCACAAAAAGAATATTGTTAATGCTATAGTTCATTACAGTACAGCAACAAACAATTTGGTACAGCTTTGAGTCCTCAAACTAACCTTACACAATATTTAAGCCTTGAGGTCCTCACAAATCTTAATACTGACACTGCGTATAATGGGGCTCGCTCGCTCACTCACTCACTCTCTCTCTCTCTCTCTCTGTGGCTCACATGTACTGTGAGATGTTTATTATCATAATCTTGGTGCACTAAGGGGCCTGATTATTTAAATGCTGCTGTTATATATATCGTCTGCCTCTGTACAATTTCATTAGACCCTATGTTTACACGCTGGGGACATCGCCACATGGAACACAGCAGAACACACTGAGCAACATAGCACTGATAACTGAAGACAAACATTTAAATACTACTTTTTTTGTGTGAACCAAAACAAATCACCCTTGAGGGCATAATGTAATTATCTCAAAGTGTGTGGTTATTTCCCTTTGTGCTTCCTTATGGATAAAAAGTGAATTTACTGGGGCTGCCATCAATACTCTGTTATTATAGATACATTTACATATTATGGATTCTAGTTAAAATATTTCCTATTTCAATAACTCTTGAAAGCACATTTTAAAGACATCATCTGAAATTGTGTTTTTTAATGCAACTGGGATGGTTTACTTTTCAGATGTGGGGTTAAAGATGGTTCTATAGCATGTACTGTAGAGCACTGAGAGATGGTGGTCACATGGATGTCATAGTAAATCAAGCTGAATTTATTCAGCAAATGTTATCAATCTTACTCCCTCTGTTGATTTTTTTTTTCTTTACTGTCTGTATTCAAACGGCTGTTGGGGGTGGAGCTACTTTGCCCTTTTCATTTTTGGAATTCATCTCAATTTGCAGGTAATTTACTTGTGGAGATGCCTCTTAAAGGAGATGGATGACTCTACATCCTTGATTATCCCCCTTTTTTGCGTCGTTTTGTCAGACTGTCACCGCACGCTATCAGTCTGCCGACAAGTATAGTGCTTTCTCCAGAGGTGATAGCCTGGTGGTGATTCTGTAGCCGTGTGAACTGCACAGAAACAGATCTGGGTGGTTGTTTTACAAGGATTCTCTCTCTGTAGCCATTCTTGATAAAGGCTTTTAGAACGATTATGTAGACAGTGAAGATCCCTCAATTGCTGGAGATAAAGAGTGATAAGTTTTCACAGCAGACTGAGAACATCTGGCCTCAACACGTAATTATTATTATTATTATTTTTTAAATTTTTTTATCCAAGATAAAATAGGCCGGGGAGTGAAATAAAATGGAAACCGGAATGTCTTGGCATCTCAGCCCGTTCAACTGAATGGAGAGGCAAAGCCTAGATGCAAATGGGTAAGCTCACTGTTTAAAGATAAACGTCTCACTGCTCAATTAAAGAGCAAGCTCTACATGCGAGAGGCAAGTATTATCAGCTGTTAGAAGGACATCCATTACAAAACAAGTTGCAGAATTGGATAAAAAAAATCAAGGGGTTTTCAACTTTATCTAAATTCAAGCCTCAACTCAAATATAGCCTTAATTACTCTGAACAAGCCTCAATCCTAACCATAACATAATCTTTAATAACAGTTGCATAATTACAAACTATTACTGGTAAAAGTTGGTCAGTTAATAACAAGGGTGATAAAATTACAAAATTGCTCCAGATTGGATTGTGGACTGCAGAAAGAACTGGTAGCAAGTTCAGTTGGAAATTGGAATAAAATGAGATTGAGACTGGTTTGAGAGTGCAAATGGAAACAGGACATATGACACACTTATATTGAGTCCTTATATATTGAACTGTGGGGTAAAAAGGAAACTTTGTAAACATTCACAATTTTATTTTCTCAGATATTGTGCCGATTTGGTATTTAAAATAAAAGAAGCCTGACAGTAGCAGAAAACACTGAGAAAGTGATCCAGGTAAGGAGATGTTCACTAAGGGTCCTTCATCATATGCAATAACATGTTATCATCTGCTGAATGATCCCCTCATTTTCCAAATGCGGTGTTTTTAACTATATGATAAAAACAAATGTCAGAGAGCTTAATAACCCTATCTTGCTGTTGGATTCGAAAGCGACACGGCATACATTTAAACCTGCACCTCTGCTTTCAATACCTTTCGAAATATCCATCTAAAACCTTGCCATTTTATCAAGTTGTTTTGCTTTGTGAAACAAAGACTAACTGTTACAACTTACCAACACAAAGCTTTGCAGTATACAATGCAAATATTTAGGCATCCTGTGATGTGCTACTGCAATGTTTTATAAGCGTGCTGGGTTAATCCTTTTCCAATTCTGTGTAATTTATCTGTCCGCAGTGGGGAGAGTGTTGAGAGGGAAAGGTTTTCATTGTCCCTCAGTGCCTTGTGGCTCTTCAACACCCGCTGCTCCTGCCTCATGTCAAAGCAAAGCAAATAGGTTTATTAAATGGCTGTCAGGCTGAATGAGGCTGCACAGAGAACAAACACAGGGGGGAATTGGATTAAAGGCAGAGTCAATGTTACACTAAACAATTTTACAGATCTATGTATTACGCTTGGCAAGGCAAGCCTGTGCTAGTGACGGTCCTCTGTGCCTCCTTGGCATGGTGACAAGTTTTAGGTTTAGATTTAGGATTAGGGCTAGTGCCATTTAGGTCACCATACAGAATAGTTAAGTCATACACATACTTTCAATATTAACACAGGGGACTGAAGTCTGCTTTTATCTAAAGAGAGCAGACAGCACATGACTGGGGGTTAATTTGAGACCACCCTATTGCTTGATACACAGATTGATATTACGACTATAAATATGCAGTTCTTCTACAGCAAGGTGACATATAGCACAGATCACTCCTGACCTCTGAACTCTGGACTCACAGTTTTCAAGACATAAAGGAAGCTAAGGGGTATGGGAAAAGCATACATCATCCTGAAAAAAACTAAATAAAAATATGATAAAACATACTAATATCAGATTGCATTTGCATAGTCTATATTTTCATGCTTTGGCTATCCAGATGTAAAAAGACGATGAATTTAGACATGCATATTATATACATCCCTCCGTTGAAAGTTTCTGAAAGTACTTAAAACAGACAGCCTCCAGGAGATCGATTACTGATATGGAACAGTGGCACATGGAAAATGTCATATAATCATGATTGCATGGCCAATTCAAACGACACAGTGGCTGGTATCGTTGCAGCTTTACATGTGCGCTGGAAGTGGTGCTGAAGGATAGTTAAAAAACGATAAGTTTTACAGCTTGCAAACGAGATGTAATTTGTGTGGTTCACTGACAACACCAACCCTGTTGATTGTTAATAGCACTACTTTGTTTGTTTGCAATTTATCTGAAAACGGATATTATTGAAAAAATATCCATGGTTCTGTGTTTTTTTTTAATTTTATTATTTTTACAATGTGGCCCTGATTGATTTTTAAATACTGGTAGATTTTATTTTCCACCACTGTGGTCCCAGTTGCATTCCTAGCCACTTTGGAATCCAACACAGACAAGCTCCACTAGACTAGATAATTGAGTGTTATCTTGGAATACTGTATCTTGTATGGATTTGATAGAAATCTTCAGGATATGGACATTGGGATACAATACATTGCCAGGCTAATTGCATGCAAAGTCATGATTATTCAACAACAGTCAATTATTAGTCTGGTTGATTGCCTAATCAGGCTGTCTGCAGCATAAAATGATAAATGACACTTTGAATCTCGAGATTAGATTTTAGGCTGTGCCTGTTTTGAGTTGTGACAGAAAGACAGCTTTTGTCTTCAAATGACAGATGAGCAGGTAAAAAATAATTGTCACCAGGAAGTCACCCATTATGAACTTTGAGACATGATTCAGGACCAATTTATCTAAATCTACTAATTATTCACTTTTCTGGTAGGAAAATCCACACACTGTAACACACTGCTTGAAAAGAAAGTACCTTCCATAATCTGATTAGGAAGATTTCTCACCCTTACTGTTAACCTTGCACTTACAATAATACAATAAACTTACAATAACCTTGCAATAACACATTAATATAACCATAACCATACAAAAAAAACAAAAAAACAACGTGCTGGAAAATCCATATTAAACAATACAACTTTTTTTTAGGTTCTGAATCGTTTGTTTCAAAGTTCCAGGTCAGTCATAGCAACAGAGCATTGAAAATTGAGTTATAAAAATGCCTTAGTTTTACACAATTATCAGGGGTTTTTAATGAATTAAAGGTTACTCAATTTATCTCACAAGCTTGCTTTAATCGTTTAAAATTCTGCTTAACTGATTAATCAAATCTTCCAGCGTTAAACTAAATTAAAGCAAGCTCTAAATACAAACAACAATTCTGAATCTATGTACTGAAATAGCTGTCTTTGCTCTAGCAGACTATTTTGAATGTACTCGAGTGTTTTGGGGTACACTATAAATATAAATTCGTATGGGATTGTAGCAGGGCAGCGAGAGAGCCCTGCACACTATTTAAGGAAGCTAGGCAAAGCCCTGCTAATATAAAGTGTATTATTATTATTATTATTATTATTATTATTATTATTATTATTATTATTATTATTATTATTATATTTATTAATAGTAAATGATGGCAAAAAGCTGAGTGGTTTATTATTGTTGATTTCAATGTATTTTGTGTTTAGTATTTTTCTGATTTATTTATTTATAAATAGGACATCAGAAAGCCATGTTTTGTTTATTGTTTGGCAGCATGGATGGTGATGCCTCATTCACACAAAACCCGTGCAGAATGTGACCTGATCTCCAGACTGATTAATCAAGTTTTAATCTGGAGATGATCACATATAAAAGCCTGCAGCTGTGTGTATTCGGGGTGGGAGTGGTGTTTTGGAGAGAGAACGAGAACGAGACAATGAAAAAAAACAGGACAATGATCAGTGAAGGCTGCTGACCTACATGTTGTTTTGGCGTTCGTGATTTTTGTTTAGTTTAAATGTTTATTTTCGCTCTGTGAGCAATTGTTTTGTGTTAAAATATTTTATTGATTTTTGTTTAAAATTAGCACCGTAGTGTGCGCGTTGCACCCAAATACCTGCCTGCCTGTGTGTATCAGTTCCTGCTTCTGGCCTGATGACACCACTACAGCCATCCCTGTCACATATGGTGTCCAGCGTGGGATCACTAGCGCCTCCTGGACTCAGGCCAGAGTAGGTACTGCAGGTGGCTTATTTATTTATTTTATTGTTAGAGAGAGAAAATGGGAAGGAAGAAGAGTCAACAAAGGCAACCCCAAGAAGAGAGGGGGAAACCAGGGCTGAAGGTCTGCATGACCTGCTTGAGGGGGGAGGAGTGGTGTTTTGAAGTTGGCAAGGTCGGGCATGTGTCACCCGACTACTACCGCATCCCACTTCAGGAAGAGGAGGTGGAACCAGAGCCACAGCCACTGGAGGAGATCAGCTGGGAAGCCCTCCTCAGTACAGTGGAGGCATCCTGCTGATGCCACATCTGTGGGGAGCAGGGGCATTTTTCACAGAAAAGGACTGGTACAGCAGCTGCCGGGAGGTCTACCAGGAGCGGGAGAGCGAAGACATGGACCTGGAGTGGGAGGAGCCTGAACTTCCTATGCCTAGAAGGGAGGAGCCGATGCGTCCACAGACCAAGAGGAGGAAGCCCACAGGTCCAGAACCCTTCTCCAGCAGAAAGAGGAAGTGTACCTGCCACTCCCACTTCCATCGCCATGGGAATATTACCTGCCGCTCCCACCTCCACCACCAGGGGGAGAATTTTAGGATTGAGAATTAAAAATAATTATATATATATATATATATATATATATAATCTTTTATTTAACATCATTTAAGCAAAAATCTACTCAAAGCCATAATAGTAGTACAGTATTTCATGTTAGATTTGATTTATGAAGCAACATTTGTTAAATACATAGGGTGATGCAAAACTTTTGGCCATAGCTGTACATTATCTCTACTATAATAATAATCTTTAATTTTATATAACGCCTTTCAGAGTGGACCACCATCACAAAGCGCTTTACAAGATATGAGACTTATACAATACAATGCCTTATTAATTTATTTTACTATATTAAGCATCTATAAATGGCGTTTCATGGGATGGGGTTTGTTGACCACACCAGTTACCATAATATATTGTCTTTATCTGTCGTTGGTAACGTGATAATTTTCTTGGAACCTACAGTGTAATAAGGCTTTCTTGTTAAGATTTCAACAGCACCGTGGCTCTAGTTTGTGATGCTCTTCTTACTGTCTCTGAAGTGTGCCTAACACCTGGAACACAGTGTGTGGCATCTGGTGGCTGTGCTGCTGTTATTATTGCTGTGTAATCTGGTCTCTGATTGACACTGTCATTTCATCACTAGTGACGCACAATGGAAAACGGACAGATCTCCAGCCAAGATAGTGACCAATCAGTCCATTGCTGTGCTTCAGTGTGAATAATAAATGTTTCCTACTTTGAATTGAGGATTAATCCATTTACAATTAGACTAGGTGGAAGTTTTGTAAACTTAACAAGCAAAGAAGCCTTATGATTTGTTTAAAAAAATATTTTAAGAAATCATAACCACTGCTGATTAAATCATTAAAATGGACCCAAGTGCAGTTATTAATGGCTAGGGCCTAGCCTAATGTAGGAATAATGTAATTTCTCCATAATAACTTTAGACTGAACATAAAATCTCATGCACTAGATTAGCTAAGACAAAATGTACTTCAGTGTTATGTCAGTTTTGTTGAAATGTTTGCTTCTCTTAAGTTATTTCTGTATGTCATGTTTGGGTTTTGCATGTACTGAGAACTAATTGTCGACAGAAATAAACTTTTCACACAAATTATTGAGTGTATTAAAATACCAGAGTATTCAGGGGAAAGTCTCGAGTACGGTTCAAAATTAGATTTCATCAGGTAGCGTGGTTTGTCAGAAGTGTGGATGCTATAATACCAAACTAAATTTTTTGTGTATCTTCCAATATCCCAAAATGCTTTGTTATATGTTTGGCGAAATACTCAGAACAGGCGCCTGAAGGACTTGCTATCAGTGTACACCACTGATCTGTAAACACTGGATAGCGCTTAGCCGGCGCTGCATTGAAGCTGTTCATCGGCCATCTTACCACACCCGAGTTCTGCAGCCGCACACATTGGATAGATTGCGTTGTACAGGGTTTTTTTTATTGATTTTTTTATTTTTTCTACTTAGACATAGCTGACAAGTCTTCCATTTTGACCAGGGCATTTTCAGAGTCCCCGGCATACAAAATTTCCTAGGGTTACCTTTTTTATTTAAAAATAAAATGCATTTTCATACGTTTGCTGTGTGTATACAGACTATTTATATTTCTTAAATGTAGCCTCATGGCGTAGTTCGGGGGACGCTGTAAAAGGCCCTCACCTGCTTTCCTCTCTCTCTTTCTCAGCCAGTTAACCCGAAACCACGCTGTCCTGTCCTTACTGATGATATTCGGCTGGGGGAAGGGAAGCGGACGCATTTTCAGTATATCCGCTTTCGGGCGGGGAATGACTCGGCAGCTGCCCCCTCTAGCTGCTCCCAAGAATTGGCAATGTGCTCTTGCCGGTTTCTGGGCGGGGTTTTTATGGTTAATTTTTATTGATAAAATAATAATAATAATAATAATAATAATAATAATAATAATAATAATAATAATAATAATAATAATAATAACAGGGTGTTATACTACTTTTTCTTAAAAGTGATATCTGTCCCCATTTAACCTCTGGGGTCAGGCGAGTGCGACTGGAAACCATTACTGTGAGAACATGCTGTAGGACAACATATAGAGCCATAAACTAAACCATAATGCATCCGTAGACTGTTACTTAGGTAAACAACTGGCGGCTCTGTACTTTTCCAGAGATAAGGAATTAAAAATAATCTGTGCTGGCTCTGTAGTGGGGAGGAAAATAGATGCCTCTCTCTACAGGAATTCAAACATGAAGGGCTTCTGCCACAAGTAAAGTGGCAATGATCGGCGGGCTAAATCTTCAGTGATCCCCTCCTTCACTGCTTTATGATAATTTAAAGGGTGTTGTTAAACAGCACAGTCAGTCATACTGTGGACAGATAAGCTATTCAGCATTATCTCCTTTGAGGACTGACCGGTATGTTTTTAATGGGGTTTGTGTGCCTCTGTATTTGTTTTTAATAACAAGGAAGGACATACTGCCCTAATAAAACATGCTGTAAAAACCAAATGCCCACACATACATATATTTTCTGAGATCAAAGTTTTTTCCTTTTATCTCCTGCCTCCTGGTCTCTTTGCTGTAGGTCACATGGCCTGATTGCAGCTAGACCATTGGAGTGAGTATGGACTACAACACATAAGGTGGTTAGGT
Source organism: Polyodon spathula (assembly GCF_017654505.1). Classification (NCBI taxonomy): domain Eukaryota; kingdom Metazoa; phylum Chordata; class Actinopteri; order Acipenseriformes; family Polyodontidae; genus Polyodon; species Polyodon spathula. Next base: position 26,718,111 of record NC_054536.1, read on the forward strand.
ACTAGGAAGCAGCAGCAATCTTTCACCTACGTATACAATTGTCTTTAAAATATTTGCACATTCCTAATTTGAGATATAAAATAGAATATAGAGCCAAATTATATTCAACAGAGGAAAGGGGGGGGGGGGGGGGGGGGGGGGGGGGCAGTAATATTACTGCTAACAGTAATATTACTGCTAAACAGAAAATTTTTTTGAAAAATTTGTTAGTACTCCATGAGGAATTCCCGAATCACCTTTACAAACTCAGCTTCATATAACTGAAATCATCTCAAATGGCTAAATATGTTCTTGGAATGAAACAAAAGAACACACGCATAAATGTAAAAAGATAGTATATATAGCCGGAGAATGGCTTCACCGAATACTTTTTTACAACCATATCCTTTGAAAAACAACAGGTACTGGACAGGATGTGATAACCCTGTTGTGTCCGACTCTTTTGTTTTGTAAAAACAGCTGCCATACATTTGTGTGGATGCAGTAAAAAGCCAGACACAGTTTGTTTGGGTTCCTTTGCTTTTCTGAAATACTTCCACTGGTGTTATTCTTTCTATTTTTAAACTACCCTGCTAGACATTGATAATCTGGTATCCAATGTAGCTCTGTGACCCATGTAAACTACCTAGTGCATCAGTGCCAATACAGGAAAATACCCTTGTGATGATCCCTTTAAGGACTGTCAAGTGCAACCACCTTTAATAGATGTCAATTAATAAGCCCCACCCCTTTAGATTGTTCTGTTTGGTGCAGTTTGACTCACTGAGAGAGAGCTTGGTAAGGATTAGTGACGATAATATTCCCCTGTTAATTAGGGTTATGCTCATCATGTGTGTTTTATGAAAATTGAAAATATGCTGGACTATGAAGTTCAGAAGGAGCTAAATGAATGTGAATGGTGATGTCCCACAATTTTGTGTGGAAAGTTAAGTGTTTATGATAGCAATTACCTTTCATCCAAGCCTACCCTTATACCTCTATCCTGACACCAATCTGACTTGATTCTAAGAGTTATATATTCAGCATCCTAATGCTCTCAGCATGTGTTAACAATATTGATGAGAATCTTGATATATATATATATTTCTTTTTATATATTTGCGACCATGACAACAGATGCCAAAAGGAAAACATCTCTGTCAACTGCATCATTGTCCAAATCTGACACCACTGTTTTGAATGCATGGTTCAGAAGTGTACAAAATGCAATGCAAAATCTGTGCTTAAGAAGAGCTTAAAAGAAGCGTGTTGCACAATGCATCAGCTGAGACTCAGACAACAGTCGAAGCCTCTTTGTTAGCAGTGGCCTGTTCTAGACAAGCAAATTACACTTAGAGGTCGAAGTTAAAGGACAGAATGAAACATGTCTCCCTATTTATTAGACCCCGGTGCTGCCGTCATCAATCGTTTATGGTAAACCCCAAGCTAAATCATAAAATACTGGACCCGCCATAAGATTTAAAATGGCCAACTGGCACCAGATTTTTTTCAAGTTTACAAACATTTTCATTCATCCTAATTGAGTGCTGTGACTGGTTGCTGGGACGACCACCTTTTGCCAGCTTCTGCAAACATTCTATTGGCTGGCCTTTTGTTGTGTGTAGATGTACCTGCACTTCGTGAGGAAGTAATTCACTAGCAAAAAAACATGGCTACTTGCCAAAAAAAGTTTTTTTTTTTTTTTTTTTTTTTAAAGTTGTAACTTGTTTGTTATTTTCTTTATACCATGTAGCTGCAAGGTTTTATAAAATATAGTGACAATTTAGTGACTGTTTCCAAAATTATGGTTTCAGAAGAGAGGAAAATGCAGATCAGATTTTTATTTAAGTATGTGATGTCGATAACAATATGATATTAATGTATCTGCTTTTAGAAATTTCATGGGTTGTGGGCTGATGTATAGATTTATAATTTTAAAATGCTTAACCATCGTTTCGGACAGTACCTGTAATTTAAGATTCCACTTTGGAAGAAAAAAAAATCCACTTTCCCGTATGTGATATTTTTATACTGCAATTGATTCCAGTGCAGGTTATTTTGGTGTACACTTTAAGAATACAGTAGAATATATTTCATTATGGAATATGAAAACAAATATAATAATGTTTTGTGAGCAATGCTACAGATGTCATAGCACAAGACCAGTATGCAGATACAATTAAAAAATAATTAAAATAATTAATAATACATGCATAGGTGTTGTGCTGTTAATTTTTGTTGTATTGTCACATCTAAATTCAAGTTGGATTTTTTCAGATAATCAGATTAACTCGTCATATTTTGTCTTCTTAAAGTCATTTTTATAAATGAATTACAGGTATACAGGTATATCAATGAAGCTGTTGTGGACTATTTGTTTTTTTATCAACAGTTTAATCAGTGTAGATGACTTAAAAAGTCATATAACTCATATAACTTAAAAAGTAGCGGGGATCAGAAAAATATAGAATTGCACGGCCCCTGAGTGTTGCTACAACTGTTGAAATAACATACCTGTAATTATTCTTTTCATTGTTGACATCCTGACATTTTTTTTTTCTTTTTTTTTTTTTTTTTTTTACACTTATAACTTTAAAGTCTGTTTCAAAGCTCTTTTCAAAATGCCTACTCTAGTGCACTGTTAGTGTCAGGATCACTGCCCACATTATCAGACACGTAACAGCAATAAAGATCCATGATGTGGTACGGAACAGAAAAGACAGAGCATGTCTTGTTTTTTTTTTTTTAAATCTCTCTTCCTGCACTGATTTAAAGGACAGATCTCTGAAAAAGACTAGAGCTTTGAAACAGACTTTAAAGTTATAAGTGTAAAAAGTTGTCAGGATGTTAACAATGAAAAGAAAAATTACAGGTACGTTTTTTTAAAGTTGTAGCAACACGTGGGGATGTATAGCGCTATATTTTTCAGAACCCCACTACTTATTCTTTAAGGTTCAATTTTTGCAAATAGCAAAGAACTAGAAAGTGACCAGGCAGTCAGACAATGCAGACTAGTTTTTACTGTCCGATTGTAAACACAAAAAATAAAACTAATCTTACAAATAACAAATATATACAGTATATATTGTAGCAATCTCGGTTAACGCAGGCAGGCATATCACACAGGGTGAGGCAATCCACACACAGGCGGAGGGTGGGCGCAAACCCGGGACCTCTCGCATTGAAGCATATATTGCAATTTATAAGTTTATCCAAATGGTGAAATAAAATCGAATAAATAATGTAATACTGTTCACTAGTTGCATGCATGCACATTAACTAAAAACTGTAGTAGTATTACAAAACCCTCAGAGCCCTGAAAACAAAAATGCTTATGAGAGGCATTTCACCTTTATGATGTTGTACTAAGTACATGGTATTACTAGAGTATATCACAACCGTAACGGACAAATAAGACAGACTAAGAATAATTAACTCAGAACTGCCTAACTGCTCTTACCCTAATGCTGTTATTCTATATGTTATATAGAAACAAAAACTCAGATTCTCTGGCATACTGTAGAGCTGTGCAGCTCGTGGGCCATGATAGAAATGGATTGTCTACAGCTTTGAAGTAAAAGGCTGTAGATGTCAATCTCATTACAGATGAAAATGCAGCTGCTATTGATCTCATGCTTGCATTGATTGCCTCTCCTCGGGTTGCAATAGAGACCTGGCCCATTGTTTACTAAATACAGTATTCTGTTCACTACATCAATTACCCTGACCCGCGCTGCCCTAAAACCCACTCTGCTTGTCACGCGGCTGCCCATGTACGGTAACAGCTGTCATACTAATGAATTCATGTTGACATTCCAATTAAACCATTATCCGAAAAGGAACCCTTCTGGTTTCTCTGTCTCAAACGGCAGGGGCACTTGATTTGTGATTACAAACCTCCAGCTTACTTGTGACAGTGGCTTTTAAAAAACGCCTGAAAAAACACAAAGGGTGTGGACAGCAAGCCAGTCTCTTAAACATTACTAGTAGAACAGGCAGTGCTGTGAGATGCACTGCTTTCACATTCTGATTCCTGTAAGTGAGGTAACAGTCTCTTCAGAGGATCATTTACTAAAAACACTGTCCCACTGAGTGCAGGATTGGTGGTTTTAATCATATAGGTGATGATGATCTCAGGATACATCTTGTTTTTCAGTCCACCAGGGCAGGTGTGTGGGTTACAGCTGTTGAATAAAACTGGGGTAGAAGGCGGGGATAAATAGAAACAAAATGGTATACTTGCTCATACAAATTCGTAACCCTACCAGAATAAAACTGAAAAAAATGGGCATCTCCTTGTAATAAAATATCACAAAGTAATTTTGTATGAAGTCTGTACACATGTTTTTTTTTTTTTTTTTTTTTAATAAATTTAGATTTGTTTAGTGTCTTGCTAGTTTTAAAACATTCCATTAATCCTTTCAGAACAAATTGTGAGAAAGTTTGCTTTTAAAGGATTCGAGTTAAGGTTAGAGATTGTTTGTGGAGTGGTTCACTGTCACAGTGTTTGGTAGTACCTTTTAGGGTAATTTGAGTTTCCATGTACTTCTCTTTTATGGAGAGAAATATAGACGGGCATGTTTAAATGTTCCTGGTTTTTACTGTCAGCCATTGCTCACTTAAAAATATGTAACAACTAACGTACTTTATGGATTTTGAGAGAGTAGCAACAAGACCCATACCCAGCCTAGTAACAGACACGTCAAATTAAGTCTAATTATGAAAGGTGGAGGCTAGCCTCAAAATGGGTTATATTTGTTAGATAAGAAATACAGTAAAACTTGACAGAGGGTGATTTCAGGTTATAGAAGTGCATGGGATAAATACAGAATCCCCAGGCCATTTTGAGGCTACAGAAAACTGAGTGGGATTATGTCATGTCAGCCAACAGCAATACAGTACAACTTGGAAAGGATGTAGAAAATGTATGAAACAGACACTAGAGGCTAAACGGAAGCCGCCCACGATACACAGTTAACACAGTATGGTTATTGCACTGTGAGCTTTGTCTAAGTAGCCTTTTATGACGAGCTGCCATTGCTTGATGCGTACATCACATAATATGAGAAAAGTTATGTTTTGGGGTTTTTTTTGTAGTCAAATCTATACTAACTCGTCTGACAGTATAATGAAATTTCATATCACATCACATTCCTTCCAATGATTAAGATAATAAGAGAAATAATACTTCTATGGCTGGTTTCACAGACCCTGATTAGTACTAGTCCTGGACTACCCAATGTTAATTTAGGTAAAGTAAACCAAGACTAGTGCTAATCTGGGTCTATGAAACTAGCCAATAGAAATGTAAACAAACAGTTTAAATAAGTCTAAATAAGTATAAAGAGAATGAAGAGTCTGACATTGTATAACTTATAATTTCACCAAACAATACTGATTTTAAAGCGACTATCCTAAACAAAGATAATATATGTATGCTTTCTTTCCTCAGACATACGAAATATATATATATATATATATATATATATATATATATATATATATATATATATATATATATAAATAATAATTAACTAATGGAGAAGCTTACAAGCAAGTATTGACGTTACTGAATGAATGTGGTTTTAATTTGCTTGCATTTTAAAGATTCAAATGTTGACATTGTTAAATACTATGTCACGAACTCTGTGACTTGTGCTACAGTACAATATGACACTTAAAAGCAGGTACTTTGTATAAAACTGTTGTGTTACATTTTTGTTTAACAGAATTAACAGGAAACGATACCAGATCACTTTTTGTTTTTGTTTTGATACTTGACACAAGCAATAAAAAAAAAAATGTTTATCATAAATGTGTTTTTTTTTTCTTCTTTGCTATTCACGTCTGTTTCTTGAGAGGTTCACTGTATATGCAACAGGGCTTTGGTCCTCATCAGCTAGCTCCCTACTTCCTCTTCGATTAGCTTTTAACTTGGCCTGTCAGGACTCCAGCATCTCAAATTCAGTTAGCCCCTGTCTGGGCCTGTGCCAAGGGCCAGCGTTCACTGCTAATGGCAGCCAGCTGAAGGGACACTAAGAGGGCTTGAATCAAATTTACAGGGCAGTAATCAGATTAGTCGAGCAGGAGGGCTTTTATATATATATATATATTTCTTTTTTGTCTTTTCTTCCCTGGGTCTCTCATGTGCAGGGTGAGTGATGGCCAGAGGATGAGCTGTCAGCATCGGCAGGGGCTCCAGGACAGAAAGGGCTGCCTGTTCGTCAGCAAAGTGGGCCGCTGAGTGAATTTCGTTAGGGTGACAATGTTTTGTTTGCGGAGTGGCACTTTGTCTATGCGATGTAAAATTACGAGTGGGTCCGGCGACTGGGAAGGCAAAGAGCTAAATGTCACTTAGCTCATTCCCAAGAGGCTTTCTTTTCTTTTCTTTTCTTTTCTTTTCATTTCTTTTCTTTTCTTTGTTGTTCAACACTGTACAAACAAACATATTCTGTTTGGCAGCATATCAGAAATGTACATTATGTCACTCAAATCCTTAACAATACGTTTTCGTCTTTGAAAAAGTTAATTTACTCAACCGCTCTTCCACTGCTCTCCAGGTTGATTTAAAAGCTGAGATCAGGACAATAATATAACCCAATTAATATTGAATTACTTTTTCTGTCCTAGACCATGAATGATGTTGGATCCTTTATACTGTTAATATGGTTTTCACAGGCCATTTTTTTTATGTTTACCATTTCATTGTGTCTTTTTATTTAGGTAAATGCAGTGCATTAAGCACCCCCAGCTTAATAAAAAGTCTATTTCACTTCCTAAATTATAATACTTATAATGTAAAACTCAGTCTCAGCTGCAGCAGGTGTCTTTTTAGTTCACAGCAAGCTTGTACCTGGCAGGTTTCAGGAGAGGGCGTTTATATCAAGATGAGATTATCATTTGAGAACATAAACAAAAAGAATTAGCCTTCTGTTGATGTACGGGGTACAAATTCAGTAACCAGACACCAATTAATCAAATGCTAGTATTAAATTAAGCTCCAGTTTAGCGCATATGAGCATTAAACTCCTAAAACAGCGTAGCTCAACTAATTGTGGGACACTGAGTTTTCAATAGTTTTTTTTTTTTTTTTTTGCATGGAATACTTTTTTTAATCTTCCACTTTTCAGTACATTCACCATGAAAACCTTTTTTTTTTTTCATTATCCAGTTAGCTAGTTGCATCCATATCCTGAGGGTGAAAGGCCAGGCTACACCCTAATTAAATGAATAGCATGTTACATAATATCTCTCTGGTGTTTTCTAATCAATAATTGTCAACAGCCAAGACCTTCCCTCCCTCCCTGAATCTGCAGTTGGGCTTTCTTCCTATTTCTCAGATACTGTAAACAACAACCCCAATTTGCATGTCCCCCCTATACACAGCAGCCCATATTAATATCCCAGTGACTCAGTCGCCAGAAAACTGAAAGAAAACAGAACCCAGATAAGTTTTAATCCACCTTTTTTTGTTGATAGTGGGGTGTGAGTGAAAGAAGCCAGCAACTATCATATTAGTGTTACTGTGGAGCTCAGTTCAGTTCTTGGGGGAAGGGGGGATGGGGAAGGGTTGGGGGGCATGTTAATGATATCTGTGGTTTAAACCCTTTTTACACCACTCGTTTGACCTCTATTCCCAAACTTCTCCCATGATTTGATGCATAGCAGTTCAGGTAACAACGAAGACGACTTATTTGCTCTGACCTTCCCTTCTTCCCGAGCTCGATTTAGAACACTAGCAGGCTGCAGGAATAACTTTGCTATCTCTCTAGCACTGTGGCGGGACTAAGCTATACACGTACTTATACTGCCAAACACGGCACTTCTTTTAGGGTGCTTTTGTATCTTTGTCCTCGGTACCATTACAGAACTAAGTTTCCAGCGTTAATGATTTCTTAGTGGCAGGTACAGTACTGTTCACGTAAGCTACTCAGGAAAACATTGCAGGATAATAACTCACAACATTTTGACTCAATAGATCCACCAACACTTTACCAGGTGAGCTATCAGAGGCTCCTGCTGCCAAGCTGGTAGGAGTTCTGTACAGTATTAGTCTGTTCATAATGCTTCCCTGCCATCCATATTACTGTATCCACTGAGTACTAAATATATGCTAAAGGAAATTATCATTTGATCACTTACATTCAACGTATAGTAATAAAATGCACTGAACTTTTATAATAGTAATATCATGGAAAATTATTCATGTTAAAAAACTTGCTGTTTGTAATAACCCCTGGCCGGATTTGTTAGTTTCTGTGTAGAGCTGGGGGATTTGTAGGGTACAGTTTCTTATTCTCAGAATACCTCTCCAATTTATATAATCTACATATTAAATGATCTAAATAGATCTGATTAGCAGCCCCTAAAATACTATATTTTAATTATGATCTCTCTATACTTGTAGAAGTATTAAATAAAAACAACAAATGATCATTGACATTAATCTAAGCATTTTGTAGCACTTAAGGCTTACAGGGTGTAATAATCCTTTTTAAGGATTTGTATGTTTATTAAGCTGCGTTGATACTACGCGGTGACGTCACTCCCTAATGCTCATTTTCACACCTAGCTAGTGAGAGTGTGGAGAGAAGTGCAAAGAGTTTAGAACAGTATGGATGTGCCTTGGGGATAATCCAAAGTGGGTTTATTGGTAAAACACCTGACCCTGTAATATGTATGTTATGGGAAAGGAGCCATGGGACCTGGCTATGTATGGTCTGAATCCTACAACTGCCTAATAACTGTTTACTGTTCGTACCCAAATCCATTGACCTGGACTGTCTTTATTTACCTCTGACCTGCAATCCTCAACAATACCAGCCCAAATAGCCACATTGCATTGTAATAGCTTGATAGCTGCTTTTTTTTTCCAATTATCTTGTTATTACTAATGTTCCGCATTTTCGTTTATTATCGTAAAAACTACAACTATTAAAATAGGGAGAAAATCAGTAAAAAAAAAAATCGGGGGGGGGGGGGGGGGGGGCAGGGTAGGGGAGCGTGATTGTAGTAATACACACTTTACATGTAAAATATAATGCATAGCAGTTCTGGTTTCTGATTAAGTTTAATGTCCCTGACCCATTTTGCCATATAGGAAGCAGAATCTGCAAGTCAAGCCCACATTTTCCCAAGTTAGCTGTTACTTTGTGAACGCTTGGGCAATCGCTGTGCTGACGGAAATTGTATCTGCAGAAGGTGTGTGACATCAGCACAAAACAAGGCAGGTTTATTCTCCTTGAAATCAGAAAAAGAAAAGAAAATTGACTGAACTGGATGGCCCAAGAAAACTTGAGGACAAAATACTTCCACCAATGTGTTCCATAAGTTTACTAACTAAAGTATCATTTTTTGTCAAATATTTCCGAGTAAGTTTGTCGGTGTAATAAACAGTGGCTGTCCAGCAAAGCACAGCGCTCTGACAAACTCATTAACACAGCCATTCTGCACTCTCTCTTTTATCAAAGCCACCAAAATTAATTGTTTTTTGTTTTAGTTTAATATGTCTTTACTTTCAGTATGTTTGTTTATTCTAGCGTCAGTGCAAACATTTATTTCAATGCAGCAGTATTTGCAATGCAATACATCTCACCCTATATATATATATATATATATATATATATATATATATATATATATATATATATATTTTTTTTTTTTTTTTTCACAAACTGATTTACATTTCTCCCCACTCCCCATCCATTCACTAGATAATATTTTCTTGTTCGCATTTCAGTTTAGTTTTTGATCAAGCTAATTACGAATCCCAGCACTTGCCACTTTGATTGTCCAACAGATGTGTTTGTGAAGCAACCGAGAATCAGTCGTGTGTGACGTTTGAAAATTATTTGACCCTCTGACATCTAAACGTACCTGTATCTTAAGATATAGTGTACGGCTGCTTATTATATTGTCAGAGTCAAAATAAAAAAGAATTTCACTCAAAACATTGTATATTTTCTAGTAAATAGTACACAGAAAATACTTAGTAGACTAAAAACCGGGTATAAATCAATAAAAACCGAGGTTCAGTTAAAAAAATAATCCTGTCATTTTTTTGGTAAAATTTGGAATAAACTGGAAATGCAAAGCAGTAGTTATTACACGGTTATGTACACCCCATAAAAAAAGCTCAATCGCATTGATCAGTAAAGTTTATTCTTTAAAGACATGTAACAAAGACGGCCGGAGAGGGTGACGTCAGACCAGAAACAGGAAATAAACAACAAGAGAGGTGGAGTTTGGTGGAGCTGAGCGAATGGTCTCACTCAGCATTTAATAAATAAACAACAGAAAATAAAAAGGTCGTAACATACAAAAAACACAGGACACGGCACTCGTCGCCAAAACAAAAAGACAAACAAAACGGACTATACAGACAAACATGGTGAGCAGATATTTAACTACTATTCTTATCACAAGTATTATCTCCGTCTCCTATCCCGTTCTCCACTCACCGAACACACAACCCCGAGTAAGCGAAAACATGCTGCTTTTATGCAATTGTATCGAGACTCGATTGCTAATCAATCATTCAATTGGATTCTCGGTACAACTGCAAGTGAAATTCCCCGTGCTCACATATTATTACTTTTTATTTGCGCGTGAAGTGCTGTGTAATCCTCGTGCCTAAATACAAATATGCATTTTAAACATTCATGTTACACAGACCCGTTTATATCCCGTGTACCGATGACTATACACCAACATTAAAACACAACACACAGTACACACAGGGGCGGGCACTTTGCCACAAGCCATTATTACTGCAGTGCCATAATCACTGATGTAGTTGAGCCAGCACTTTTTTCTGTGGACAGAACGTTGACTAAAGAATTAACTTAAGAATCATTACCGATTTGTTATGAAAATGTGCCTATGATGTCCGACTGATCTAATCTCGGTGAGGAATGTGGCCAGGTGTTGATTGATTCACTGATTATTAATTAACCCTGGCCACATGCCTTTAAAAAGGAGCTGGAAAGCCAGTCTGTTGTTCTATGTCTAGGCAAACAGTAATTGTGGAGAACCCTCATGGTTGTGTGTGTGTGAACAATGGGTTTTAAGACCAGGATAACCACAACTATAAAATAGGGATTAGTGTGGGAGATTCTAATTCCACTCAAAGTTTGTTTGAGTGTGTATAGAGCAGTAGGTTCATTGAAAGAATCTATTCCCATTATATAGGAGGCTTGTTGCTAGGGAGCTGACGTCACTTCCTTGTAACTTGCTGTTGCATTGCTTAAAAAACCTCTTCAGCAACTAGATATTTAATTTGCTTTGTTTTATTGTGCAACAGTACAATATTAATGCTTTGTTTTGGTAATTGTTCTGTATATTTTAGTTTGATGTGCAGTACAAAATAAAACAAACAGTAATTCTAAGTGAAATTATCTATGTACAGTGCAGCTAGGGCACGTGCAGTTATACTGTAATAATGGGGAGCCAACTCCAGAACCGCAATATATCTGAATCTGCGATATAACGAGGGGCGATATAACGAGGGGTGGGTGTACCTGCAATAAATCCAGCAATATCAATACTTTAAGGCCTTGGTTATCATTTTTTGTTTAACTCCATTAAGTTGAACATTATCTGTCCATTATCTAATTGGTCCTTTCATAAAGCCTATTCAAAATGTAGTCAATGAGAGCTTTTGTTTTCAAGGGGCTATAATACAGTGCTAATTAGCCTTGTACGCTTTTCAGCCCCTACAAATAATAGCTTCTATGGGTAAAATCTGAAGACAAATATTCCAGTGACATATGAAACCTTAATCGGTAAAGTACAGTGCAACCTTTAAAGGGCTTTAAGTGACCATCCAGAGTGAAATGCCTTGGAATTAAAACATTACTAGGGGTCTTGCTGTGCAGGTCTGCCTTGTTTCTCTCAGCCAGCCAAGCAAGTAAGCTAAGTACTTGTAATTGTGAGGTAATAAATACAAAGAGATGTATTCCAGATAAATACTCGACTAATACCAGAAAGTGAAACAACAAAATCCAGTACAAGATTATGTCTGTTGACAGGGAACATAGCTCTACTCCTGCTTTACTGCTTGTTTGTGTCTATAAAGTAAGGGCTGTGAGCGATCCTTATACCATCTAATACAAAGTGCTTACCAACTACTTATGGAAAAGGTTTGTGCTTTACAATCACATTTACATCAGCTGGTTCCCAAACTGATAAAGCTCTTAACTTGTCATCAAATCACAAAATATATATTTAAATAGTTCACTAAAAAAGGTCCAAATTTGTATGGTAGTGTTGTAGTTTCTATGCTATTTTATGTACTATACAGGTATACCATGACATACCTTGAAAGTTACTATGCTTTATCATACTTGCCTGTTTGTTTACTGTGTGCTTTTTTCTCTATGCCAATAGGTTTTTACTATGCTTAACACACTTTGCTAACCATGGTATACCATAATACACTTTTATAAGGCTGATTTTAACAGTACTAGTTTCAGCCCTATTCAAAGAAAGTGCAAAGGCAGCTTTTCAGTGAAGAATTTCATACTGTTGGCAATATACTGGAAAGAAATTAGTCAGAAAAATACCTCCAGTAAATGTTCTTCTTCTGTCTTAGCTGTTAACTTGCCTTTGAAAATGTCCCTTTAGAGCAGCACCCTCTAAGTTTACACTTCACTAAATCTCCACCCAGTGACAGGGGCCCAACTGGGAGTTTACAGGCTTGAGACTGTTCAGGCCAAATGGAATTAAATGGGTCCTATTGCCAACCAGTATCCACAGTTTTTCAGTTGAGGATAACAAATAAGCCCATTAGTGGAAGAATCTGCAGCCCAGGTCAGTGCAGCAGCAGCAGCTACCCGGCTAAAGCCTTTCTGTGATGACATTTTTTACTTATGGAGACCCTCTAAATCAATTGGAGAGTGGAGAGCTGTGTTTCCTCTACTCAGCAGATTCATGTCATTCTCTCTCTCATCATTTCAGCAACTTGGAGGCTATAAATCATGAGGCCTGCAGATCGAGGTGGAACATTGATCAGGTGGGAAGCGACACAAACCCTTGTGAGGTTTTTGGGTCAGGGTAAATGTGTTGTAGCCCAGTGCTTCACAGACATCCAATACTTGGTTTATTATATTATGCAGGAATTCAGAAAAAGCTTCACCTCATCATTTGTCATGAAAACGTGATCTCTGGGATTCATTCTGTAATATATGAAAGCTGCTTATCTCTATTGTGAGTCAGTTTCATATAGTAGATCTTACAAACTTTGATAGTAGACACTTCATTGCCAGTATTGTATTACAGTACCCTGGATCAGTATATATTGTGTGAATCACTGCCCAGGGCTCCATCCACAGGGCTGTCTTCATGCCCAGGCTCCCAGCTCTTCAGTATTTTTGTATTGCTGGATTCCTGTGAGCATGCTTTTCTGTTTGTTAAAGTGAATATCTGGAGCCAGTTTTGCATACCAGGGATTTTGACAGGATTAAAGGTTTACACTTTGTTTATATTTGAATTGATTATTAAGTAGTTAATGGAAACAAAATGGTTTCTATGTGTCAGGCTGCCTGTCTAATCATCTGGCTGTTATTATTAACAGTCACCTGTCATGGTCATGTAGCACCGTGGTCAACTATTTTGTATTGAAAAAAAAAAGAAAAAGTTTGGTCAATCCAAACAGATCTAGAACAAAGCCTTTTTTTTCTTTGTGATTAAAGGTAAAACAAAGTTTAACTGCATGTCATTTGAAAAACCATAGAAAATTTCCATATTTTGGTGTATCCAAAGTACACCCCCTCCTGTAACAAAGAGTGGCGTAGAAGGGGAACAGAAAACCAGCATTGTTTCAGGAGGGAGCATGATCTGGATACACTACAATGTTTATAAGAGAAACATGTTTTCTGAATTTACCCCCCCCCCTCTACACCCCATGATAAAGGGAAATTCTCTTTCTCCCAGGGAACACGCCCAAGTTGACCCATTATGTGTAAACATAAATATTAAAACAATCAGGTAAGACAACGATTTCTTGTAAACACTGCTGGGTGATTTGTAACACTCTAATGCTCCAGGCATTGGGAACTGCAGACAAGGGAGGAGGCTAACCTAAACAATGGGGTGAAAGCATGCTACGAAAGGTGAATATATGGTCAGAAATTACGCACGTATCAGCCAGGGTAAACATGACAGCAGGACAAAGGAACAACGGAGAACAAGCCCTGCTGTTGGTGTTCCAAGAAACACAAACACAAAAATATGCAAAGAAAAATACAACTATAAACAGCAAGTTAATTAACAGTTTCATCTGTTTAACTGAAAAAAAGGAAGATAATGTTCTACTTTCAATAAAGTGGAGCAGCTACCATTAGTAATGTGCTTCTAACCTGCGTCAGAACAAAGCTAATTGATAACAAGTCACCTGTGATTAACCAAAGTGATACAGTACATGTATTCTATTACCGATGTTTGTTAGGGCGACCTGATTGCAATCAGTAGAGGCAGCCTAGAGGACATAAAGTGAATTAGTTTTTTTTCTTAAATATTTACGCCTTTCTTTTTTCTACACAGTCATCATCACAGGCAGCGGTACAGTTTTCAATGCCAAATTCTATTGTATTGACATTTTTTTTGCCTTGTTGTGGAACTTCAGATGCGAGGGAGAAAAAAAGTCCTTAGTTCAGGTACCAGTGGTCTGGCATAGCTAGGTTTCTCCATGAAAAATATTCATCTGAAAAGAAAGCATTTTAAGTATTTTTTTTAAATAACTGTGCATGTGTATTTTCAGATCAGCTGGCAAAAAGTGAAGTTCTGTAAGCAGCTTTTTATTTGTGGTGCATAATTTGAGTCAAAAATCGGCAAAACAAGGGCTGTGGATCTGAATAGGTTTATAGTATGAAGTCATTGTGTTCATCGTTTTCTCACTACGAAGACACCAATATCTTCAGCTCCTCAAGCGAGTTTAACAAGCTGACAGATCATTTTCAAACGTCAAAGCTATCCTGTTATTAAGATGACAGTAAAATGCTTATGCTGCTTAAATCCTGCAATAAAACGCAGCCCATCAAAACAGTTAAGCTTTTAAGGGTTTAATAATGTCACTGGCTTAGGCCTCCTTCTTATCTTTTGTCTCCAAGGTTCTGAGCAGGCCCTGGAGGCAGAAGGAGACACATTTTCTATGTTCTTGTCCAGGGACTTTTTTGCCTGTTTTTTTTGTTTTTTTTCCAAATGTCTAAAAATCAGAAATCAAATGCTTAGCTTGAACATATTCGAACATTTCTGTTGACATTCTCTGGTGTGGACCCAGTAAAGCTGCGTGACCTGACTTAACAGTTAATGCCAACTCAGTACTACTTAGAAATGGCTGACTTGTTATTAAAGACAAGACACTAGCAGATCACTCGTAAGTACTTTTGGATTACTTGCCCTTTGCCGTTTAGAAAGTATGGCCCCTTAGATTGAAACTCTGATTTGTGTATTAGTTACACCTGGGGGTTTAAAAGAAGAGGCCATGAGAGAAACACATTCTGATCTATGCTGTACATGTAGTGCCATACGCAGCACTAGACTCTCAGAACTTAAATTAATCAGTAGCCAACTACGCCACATAGTGACTAAATATATAGGCACTAGGACCCTAGCAACGCTAAAAGCAGCACAGGTTCGTAAATATGACCAGTTGGAACTCAGAGCAGACAGACCATGACAAGAGAAGCAGACAACAGGAATGCAGTTTCACAATAAAATGTTATTCTTGTAAAATCATTCAAATATGGCAATGAATTACTATAAACTCATAATGCCAAAAATTACTAAAAAAAAACAAAAAAAAAACAAAGCACACACTACTTGGTTAGTGCACAAAGTTTTTAAAAAAAACACCTACTACTTTGCTAAGGTGCAAACGTGTCAAAGAATAAATAGGTTTGTCAGGCCCCCAGGTCACAGCAGCCACCATTGGATCCTCATCAACTGCTCCAGGACAGGTGCAACTAGTGTCCCCCCACACAGGTGCCAGGCTTCTCCCTTGAAGTGGCAGGCAAAAACCAACAGCACTGAGTGACCCACACACGCATACACTTACACAGTGTAGTAGCCACTGTACATAACACCCCAACAACACTTAAGTGTCACCCTATGACATACACAGCATATACCACAGTGAACATTGTTACTTTTTTTAAATGCTCCAGTGATTTCAAAATCTTGAAAGGTAAGTGATTGTCGGCACAGGAGAAAGATGCCATTCCGAAGACAGTGGTACAGTGAGCTTTCCCCACAATTGGGTTGCTACTGTGCCTCAGGCCTGACTTGGAAGGACCATCCACTGAAACCATGGGTATATTTGGTGGAGCTTCTCAAACCGAAATCAAACAATCCTCTGTTATACTCTCACTTTTAGGAATTACATAAAAAGATACCAACACATTATCTTTTTGGGTCAAGAACTGCCATGAATAGCAGGTCTAAATGAAAACTAAAATGATAGATTCAATCATTAGGCCTACTTGCCCACTTAGTACAAAGAACAGCACAGTAAAAATGTTTACAGTCTGTCGATATATACAATAATGTGGGCCACTCACAATTACCTTTTAGACCTTTTAGACTATTTCTGATGTTCTTTTTTTATATTTTGTAAGAAGTGATAACTCATCTTCTTGTCAGACCTCTAAAAAAAAAAATGACAAAACTCAAATTTTGATATATCCAGAAGTGGTGAGCAGGAAATAAAAATCAAAGAGTTCTTGTATTAAACCAAAAAAAATGACATTGCTACTGTTACAAAAGCACGTTCCACCCACCTCGTTTGATTAAACTGTGTTTTATATACACTACTGTGGAAAACTCTTAGAAATGTTGCATTTTCCTACTGTGATGCATTATGAGCAACATCAATTTAATGAAAGCGAAATAGCAACAGTAAGCAATTAGTTAACCGTCTACAAAATGACAAATAACACAGGTTACAAGACAGGCAAATAACACATAGAAACTCGCAGTTTTCAACACAGTACGCCTTGTAGGTCGATGCGTAACCATAATACAAGGAACACATTGCTTGGCCACATCCCCTGATATACCTTCAGTCACACCCCCTTTGGTAGCGAGTGCAATCACGACTCCTCCAATCCATGACTGACACATCGCCATTCGCATTAGGGCAATGACTTCTGGTATTGTGGCTCCGCCCCATTTCTGGATGGCCGACTGACCCTGGAATGAACTGTCAAACCATCTAGTCCGGGGCACACTGTTCCTGTTACACAGCACCCTCACAGGTCGGGAGGGAGATTGTTGAGTAGGATTCATTTGCTCTCTGTCACAGTCCAGTACATTTTACCAAATATATACTTTCATCATGGCATAGATCCTCTTATAAAAGTTTCCTATAGTAAATGCATAAGAAAGTGTAATAAACGCATGGTAAAGCATAGGTAAATATTGGAAATGACAGAAAGGTATGGTAAAGCGTGTTAAAAAACAGATTAAACTGTTGTAAATACATGGTATAACTATGAGAAAAGAATGGTAAAAGTTCAAAAATACTGTGGTAAACTTGTCAAAGGTACCATTTTTAGATTTTTTTTTTTTTAATTTAAAATGTTAGTGTAGAATATTTACCGAACACTGGAAGAAACTTGATCACATAAAGGAACTCTGTTGACACTGAAAACCTGTGTCAGGTGTGTCCCATCAAAGGTACGTGCAGCATGGGAAAGAGTGTAAGAGATGTTTGCCGGTCTTATTGTTTTCAAATGCTATGAAAAACATATCATTAAAAATCTAAAAAGCATTTTTCATAACGTGTGCATTTTTCATAAAGGAAAATGCAAGACCTACAAAGTGATGGTAATAGATATTAGGTAAGATAACTGGAATTATTTTGTTGACTCTCTCCAAATACATTTAACATAACAGGAGTGAAAAGAAAATATGGACCAGGCATATTTGCAGAAAGCTATGGGCAAAAGGTTTGCCTCACCCTATTAACAAATGTTGCTTCACAAAGTCAAATGAAACCTGCTGAATAATGTTATGTTGACCTATTGAATTGCATATTGCTTTGTATTTTTCCATTTACTTGACAAAAAACTGACAAATTGAAAAATGTGGCATTCCGAAATCTAACATGAAATACAGTACAGCAGTATGTTAATGGCTTCCGGTAGACTTTTGCGATATCACTTTGTAGTTTCTTTGATTAAATGATGTTAAATAAAAGATCTAAATTATGTTCATATATATATATATATATATATATATATATATATATATATATATATATATATATATATATATATATATATAATTATGTCTCCATCCTAAAATAGGTGATGCAAAACTTTTGGCCATAGCTGTACTTAGCTGTAGAACCAGAGAAACACAACCAGTTATAGGTTACTCATCTCTCAAAGAGCACAGTAAAACACTGAAGAAACAAGGTTGCTGCTTGTAAAATCTGTGGGACAATTCTGTATATTACCAATGCAAATGATTTCAACCTGTACATGACCCATGCAAATTTAGTTAGTGAAATCAACCTCTCATACATATCAGTCTGGTACTCTTAGGAACATTAAGAAAAACCCTTACCATATTTTAGCATAGTCGAATAAGGAATATTGAGCACATGGTAAATGCATAGGTAAACATTATAAACACTGTCAAGGTATGGTAAAGCATATTCAAACACATGACAAACAAGGATAAACTATGGTAAACGCATAGTATAACTATGGAAAAAACATGGTAAAACTGCAAAAATACTGCGGTAAACTTTTATAAGGGAAACATCAACCCCGCCTGAAAAAGAAAAGGAAAGGATTGCCAACATGCAAAAACATGACATAGTGATGCTGCTGTGAAGATACCTCACAATACAATTATGCATTTCATTTATCCCACCACTCTGCAGGTAATAGAATAAGAGAGTCTTCAGCATAAGGAAGCTCTTTATTGTTGAATCAAGATTGCTCTGGCTTCTTTTCTTCCCACTGCACTCCAGCTCCCCTGGTTAAGCCTGTCTAAATGGGGTTACTATCAATCCTGTATTAGCCACCTCTTACATTATCATATAATGCTGCTAATGTTTTCTGCAGGCATCAAGAAACCCATTCGCAGCCTAAGCCTTTAAAACTTTCAATGAAAATAAAGGAAGAGCCGATAGGAATGCAAACAGTGCTGGCCTTTAGAACTCGGTGGCTCCATGTCTTATCGGCCTGTCTTGAAGTTTACAACAAAGGGCCGCCAAGAACGAGTGTTTTTATTGGGCAGCTGATAGAAGATAGAGGTTAAGCAGGGTAGCTGACTAATAAGACTAATAAGGGGTATGTGTGTGTGTGTGTGTGTGTGTGTGTGTGTGTGTGGGGGGGGGTACAAAACTACTACTGAAAGCATACTACTAATGGGAATGTAGACCAAGCTTCCTGTTGATTTGAAAAGAGACATGATGATGTCATTAGCAAAGCCCTCCCCATAATCTTGGCTAAGTGCCTCTGTTTTCACTGCAGACAAGATAATTTTTTTTTTGTCATTCATCCTCCCCAGCACATTGTTACCGATTGGGGGGTTAGACAGTCAAGAGTCTGACGGTTGTTAGCCCCAGTGTTTGTGGAGCCAGCACAAAGATTTGACTGTAGTGTTCTTCTTTGCAGTTCCAGAGCACCCCCCCCCCCCCCCCCCCCCCCCGTTGGCCTGGTCTGTGTTGCACTAATTTGATTATCTCTGGCTCTGGGAACTTGGAGGCAATCTTAAGTGGCACTGGCTGAAATGACAGGTTATATAATCCCTGCTATTTGCCATGTATAAAAAGCAAAGCTTTGATTACCATGGGAACAGTGGTGGAAAAATATAAACACTGTAACTAAAGTGTTAACTCATTTTCCGGCTTTTGACAACAATTGTAGAATTGTAGGCATCTATAGTATCTGGACCATAAATGCCACAATGGACATGTCCAAGCTAAAGTATTTTAAGTAGTACCTAATATACCTGCACCACAATGTTTAAAACAGGATAATGTGGAGAAAATTTACCAGTACAGTATGAACCTGAGCAGCATTTTTCTGGCTGCAGTTATGCAGGTATTCAGACTAAAAACTAGATGACTGTCAGTGGAGTGTTCAAAAGAGAGACGCACAAACACATTACAACTTTAGACCCCTTTTGCCATACACACAAAATAAATACACGAGTGATCATTTCTGGGTATACAGCAAGATTCAAGTTTTCTAAAAGGCAAAACCAATTGCAAATGTAAATGATTTTATATGTCATTTACTTTTTTTTCCAAGCACAATGTCATAACAACAGTTGAAGCTTTGTGAATGGGCCCTGTTTACAAAGCTTGAACTAATGAGTTATTTAAAGACTTTTTATGACTAAAATACATTTTAATATTCATTAAACTGTTTAGACCAGTAATAGTTTTGTAACTTTAAAGGTTGTTTTTTCTGCATCAAAATACTATTTGCATACTTTTCTCAATAAGAAAAACTCGTATTTATACTCATGAATATGTATATATTTAAACTGAAACTGGATATAGTTTGTATGTATGTGTTTTACTGTGCTATAAGGTTGAAACCTCAACTGATTTTCTGTATTATTATTGCAAACGCAGATACATTTTCAGCTGAATGCTGCTACTGTACTTCATGTGACACGTTCAATGTCAATTGACAGCTCAGAAGGCTTTTAAGCAAAAAGACTTTTTGAATCAATCCCCAGCTACAGTGGACAGACTCTTAGAGAAGAGCTTTCCCCAGGGATCAGTCTAAAAGAATTGTTTAGAAATCTAATATATGGTTTATTTACTCAATTTGTGCTGAGCTGCACTGTACCTTCAGCCTAGCTTTACCAGCATGTTACTCTATTAATGCTCCATTACTGAAATTAGTGATGTAATTGGGAAGGGGTTGTCAGACTTCTTAAAAGCACAGAAAAGGAAAGCAAAATAAATCAGAGATTGTTTTAATTTTATGGGAGATTTACCATTAGAGAAAACTCAAAAGCTCAATTGTCCATTGTCATAGGCATGGTAACAGTCGTCTTCTTCTTGTTCTCCTTTATGGAGCATGTGGAGAATATCATAATTCCAAATTTTTAGGATTTGTTAGAAATAAATCCTTACAAGTTTACATGGTCAGAAAACTTTCCCAAAGAACATCATAATTTGCTCTGCTCCAGTTTAGAAAGGGTTAAAAGCAAGACAATATGAAAAGGTTGAGATATGTGGAGCAACATTTTTGTATGGGCCAATGGCAAGAACTTTTATTTTACAACACATTGCATTATGGTTGCACATAACATAACATTATAGTTGCACATAACAGCAGGTGGGCGGGTCTTGACTGAGTGTCTGTCAGTTTAAAAATATCCGGTGGAGATGGCTCGTGGCGATTGGAACGCCATGCTCTGGAGAGGAGCCCTGTGAAGGGACACAGGGTTTAGGGGGTAAGCGGGGTTGAATGGGCACCCCCTCATTGAAGCCCAGGGGTGATTAATTGTTGGTGGATTGGGGTTGTAAATTAATCATTATTGGTACGTTAGATTATTGTTAAATTATTTATTGTATGAATGATAGTTAGTTATTGGTAATGTGAAAGGATTGGTTATTATAGTGATGTTAGTAATCGTAATAATGATGGTAAATGATAATAGTAAATTATAGGGAATTATGGTGATGGAAATACTGAAATGATAATGATGGAAAATAATAATAGTGAATTATAATAAAGTACAGTTATAATTATGTGGTGATAACATTGTTTTCAACTCCACCGACACATGCACCCTGTCACATCATGGAACACAGTTGTACAGTATATATATATATATATATATATATATATATATATATATATATATATATATATATATATATATATATATATATACACACACGGACCGTTTATTAATACATATATTGATAATATCAGTAATATATATTTTTTATTTACTTCTAAAATTTTAATTTAATTTAATATACATGATACAGTGCTCCCCTTTATGTAATGCTATAGTCAGGAAATAATTAAGAAGAGACTGGTGTTCCCCCTTTTCACAGCATGGAATGGTGTAATGAGGCAAAGGGGAACTATGGCATATAGCTCATTGATGTACATGTACTGAGTACAGTATTTGATTTGATTTGCAGATTATTGAGGAGGGAATCCAGGTAGATGCCAAGTTAGTTTTAGCATCCTCAATTTTAAGAAATGTGATTACTGTAAAATGAAAAACTATTATCAAAAGTTATTTTAAACCAAACAGAGTTGAGTGCTCAAGGCATTGATTTAAGTTTCTTTCCAAACTTGTCAATATTGCCCTTATTGTAAATACTCAATGGATAGTGTGACAGGATATCGTCACGGCCCAGGCTGTTACCGGTAGGACAAAGACCCAGAGACAGAAAGCTGCAGTTTAAGCACTAGTGCGCACATTTATTAACAAAACAAACACAAAACTGCAACAAAATATAATATTAAAACAAAAGAATAAATCATTTCTAGGCTGGGCATTAGCATTCACTATAGATACAAAACTCAGAGCACAAACACTCTCCCCCCAAACTCCTCTCCATCAAATGATTTCTGGCTCCTTTTGAACATGTGGCCACTCCCCAATTAGCACCAATTACCTCATTGGGGAATGGCCACACCTGTGATTGCTGGCAGATTTAACCCCATCCCTGCCAACCTTACATTCCCACATACACACACTATTTACAGCAGCAGATAGTCTATGTGCAAAGAGACTGGTGATAAATGAACTTGTATGTTTTAGTATTATTGTAGAACATGAATAACCAGAAGATAATCAGAAATATCTTATTCAATACCTCCCTCCATCTCTTTTGCACAGCCTAACTGTCTAACTGTCACGGTGGCCCCTGCATTTTCTATATATCAAACAGCTTTTATTACTTATGAATTTTGGTTTTAGTCATAAAAACAACCTGTGAAATATATGAATGTATGCACTTGCTCCTAATGTTTTGGGTTCTTTTATCTTCATATACACAACCCTTTATGAGGATAAAAGAAATACCTGCATGTCTATTCAATTTTACATGCAATTCACCCCGTGTAGTAGAAAGCAATACAACAGTTAGGAGGCGCAAATTATGTTTAACCTTATAATGAGAATGCAATGCTAGTGTAATGGCATTATGGAGCAAATGGGAGCCATGACTGTACCACCTTATAATATGTTCCACTATATAAAGAGCTGTCTTATAACAAAGGAACACAATGCAGGCTCTGCAAGTCCATTCTCCTGGGGTAGAGACTCGCTCAACATCCATGTCAAGCCTATGACTAGCATGAAACTGAGCAATGTTAAAGTATAATACTTTTATAATTGAAGTTCATAAATAATAATAAAAAATACTGCCAACCAGCTTTTAGCAGCTTTTAATTTTATTAGTTTTGTGAAGACAGGGGTTTCCCCAAACCACACGCACACACTCAACCACCGGCAAAGCAATGATGTACTATACCATAATTCAGCAGTCGGAATTTTTCCTGGTTTAGTAAGTACAGTGCCACCCCTGGTAAAGGCATTGCACATGTCTGGGCGTCAAGTGGATAAGCACTCCAGACAGAAGGAATCGCAGCGCTGACAATTCCCAGCACCTGCAGATAGGGAGCGAATAATTGGCACATTTAAAAAGCCTTTTGATAGTTGTATTTTTAAACTATATCTGTCAACTGCTCAGGCTTGGAATTTAATCAGCATATTTGTTTAAAACCCAACTTTGAAGCCTTGACTCGTCCGCACATCCCACTGAATTTCAGATCATCTGCAGCTTCTGTTTTCTAACGACGTTCATTTTGTCAACTGTGAAGCTGGTAATGGGTCAGATACAGTCAGGCCAGGATAGTGTTTAGTTGCTAAGGACCCTTCAGTAAAGGTCTTCTGTTTTTTTGTACATTCGAACTACATTTTCAATTATAAATCACATATGGGAAATCAACCAATCACTATTAAGGATTTGTCAAGATTCCAGTACATCATATCCAGTGTGGAGATGACTAGTGCACAACTTAGGTAATAAATAAATAAATAAATAAAAACCAACAGCACTACTAGTTGTTGTGATTTCAGTTAACACTATGTGTGTAGGTCGTCTCTTATTTTAAGAGACATCAATTTGCAGTCTTCTACCCCAAAAAGAGACTCCCTACACACACTATATTAACTTTTAATAGAACATTAGTATAAAACATGCTTTTTACCTCAAACACTACAGTTTTCTTTTCAATATGATTGCATGTCAGATAAATACAATATTGGAATAGACTTCAAATATTCCCAGAAACCCAGAAATAAGCATTGCAGACATTAAATTTATGGAATTGCAAGCAGAATCATTAGTTTATTTTAAGCAGATTCTTGAGCAAAAAGCATTGAGAAACTTGCATTTATTACATGCTGTGATACAGTATTATTGTACCTATTGAAAAAATGCTGCGAAACCAAACACATAAAGCTGAGAAGCAGGAAATCCTTTTCAATAAGGTAACTGAAAACAGCAAAAGTGGTTGTAGAAGTTAACATTACTCAGGCCTTGCTTTGAAAGAGTGTAGCGGATAAATCAGATCCACCCATCAACAGCTGACAATCAGAGATGTTAAACTGCAGACTGTATACAAGTCCTGGGAGTGTACTGGTTTTGTTCTCTGAAGAACACATTTCAGAATAAAAGCTTATACAACTAACAAAATAATTCCAGTAAATATTATTGGATATGTATTACCATAACGTTGTACATTTCACATATTCTTATATGAAGGAAATACATGTTATGTTAAACGTGTATTTAATTTTTAATGGTATTTTTTTCATAGCCTTTCTAAACAATACAATTGGTGAACATATCATGCACTCTTTTTTCATGCTGTTCTTTTAAAGGAACGCATCCAGTACACACAAGTTGCTTCTGGTAGTTTCGATTCCTTGTAGGAAAAACGATTTTGAACATGTTTGATTTATTTATTTATTTTACTCTTCCTGAGTGCATTTAAAAATATATATAGTTCTTAAAAAAAAAAAACAACATTAAAAAATGAAACATTCCATTTGTTTTCTTTAAAAGAGCTCAGACTGATTTGAGCACCATTTGAGTACCAATCACTGCTTTTCCTACGATTGATGTTTTTTCAATGGTCACTTCATTCCTTCATGCGGCTTTAGGAAGTTGGCCAGAAGTACAGCATTGAGGAATATGCATGAGTGGTCGATAACTATTATTTTCCAACAGCTTTAAATAAATTACCATTAAAAAATCAAATCCAACTACCATTTACCATTTCATTATTTTTGTGTATACAAAGTTGCCATAAGTTATTTGTTCTCTAGACAGAAGCATCTGCCAAACAAGGGCCTATTTTAGCCTCTATCAAAGTCTGTCAAGAAAAATATTGAAAAAGACTTTCATTTCAGAAATGTATATAAATCAAACCTGTTAAGTTAACTGTAAAATCACCCCAATCCAATCGGCCAAGAGTTGAATCTGTCCAGCTCATTCTGGCCGATGGTCCTAATAATAATAACAAGAATTGGTTACAATAACCTTTATGATGTTTTGGGTCCCCAGGATGATATGATAATGACTCAGATTGCCTAATGATGAAGAAGAGAAATGTCTTGACAGATGTCTGTTATTTTTATTTAACTTGCTGCTACTTGTGGTATTGAGGAAGCCATTTAATGTTTCCTACCAGACACATTTCCTGGTTTAAAAAGGTCCACAGACTTTCCTGAATAAGACAAGCAGTAACACAATTCAAATGAAATACAACACCATGTCTTCCTGCTGCTGGCCGAGTACCTAAAAATAAGGGTTCTGGGACAACAATTTCCTTTCTAAATATGTGAGTCCCCTGGGGTTCTGTGATTTACTGCCTGTTTTGTCTTGAAACGCTGCACAACCAGGCACTGTACAGTCAAGGCCTGTGTGTAGCCCATTAGAAGGCACAGGTATGTGCCTCCAGAATTAAACCTCTCACGTCCAGTCGGTCGCACAGGGTTGAGTGTCTTCTAACCATGCTGATATTTATACTTTATGTTCCCAATCCTAATCTTCGGGGAATAAACACTCAAGTTTCAGTCTTGTCATTACCAAAAATGTGTTTATAATAATATAATGTAGTGTTGTAGACACTTAGGCCGTGTGCCGTGGATTTTAGGATTCTCCAAGAAAGCTTACAGACAAGACAGGTGTGAAGAAAATAATAATGATAGCTCAATATTGGAGCAGCAGAACAGAAAACCACTCAGAAAGATCATGAACAAAATGTAAACAAAAACATAAATAAATAAATAAATAAATAAATAAAATGGCCCTAGTGCTATTTGCCCTATACAATTGTAATAATTGGTGAGTCGCTATTACAAGCATTTTCTTCTTTCAGATTCCAGAATATACAATGTCAGTGCAACCCTAGAAACCTCCCACAACGTGCAGTCCCTGAACAAATACTGCACATTAACCACGGATAACTATTGATAAGCACCTAAAAGGATTAGCAGAACACAGGGTCACCATATTTAGTTATACAGTAAATCATGCGAGTCGTGGCTTGCTGATTTAAGGTGTTAACTTGCATACAGTTTGATAGTGCACCTTCACATATACAATTAGAGAAAGTCTGTGAAAGTAAAAAACAAAATGTGAGCTATCTGCAATGGCCAAAAGGCACGTTATTGCTTTTAATGGCAAATTGCTTCTTTCTATAATAATGTAGAGAGATTGTCTAGCTTTATTTGTTCTGTTGTTTAAAAAGTATATGTGCATATACTTTTTTATACAGCGGTGAGACAGAAAAGCTATGAGTGTGTTTCTTTTCACTTCAAGGATGACAAACAACTCTGAAGAATGGCACATTTGTATTGTGGTTTTGATACCTTTTCATAATAAAAACAAACCAATTTCAGACACATTATGATAAAATGAGGCTACCTGGTACTACTCTTAAATGTCTGTATCAAATTACCGGTATAGTTTGAACGTTTAAAGGAAAACCTTCATATCACCCTAATTTAGTAAACAAAGGTGGTCTTGATTTCATTACAGGTTTTATAAACTCATGATCTACTTAAACTCTCAGAGATTAGGACTAAGAGCAAGAGTGGAGAAACTGGTGGAAAAATACAAAACCAGAGTGAGTGGAAAACTTCAGCCTATTTATTTCATCTTAGAGCGATTGCTTTAAAAATTCTTTAAGACTGAATTTTCCGTATCTGACAAACACAGACTCAGTCAGTAGTCATCTCCAGTTGCCCTAAAACGTCCAGGAAAAGCACAAACAATGTTTTAAAAAAAGAAAGAAAACTGTCGCCTTCATATTTGCCTTTCAAATTAATTCCTAAGTATGAACAATAGCATTTTAGAATATATGGAGTATGCTGTTAAAGGCCAGGACAAATGGAAATCAAATTTCCATACACGCCTTCTTTCTTCTTGAATAATTTGTCACCTGTGCTTTTAAGAATGTAATGATTGTTGTATGTTCTGGTTTTGATTTGTGGGTCCCTTGTGCATATGTATCTATTATTGTGTATTATACTGTATCTGCGACCGACGAGAAGCCGTCTCTTAAAATTGTAACTGGTGTGGATGGGGTTAAATACGCCATAGCCTATAAAACCTGTGGGAATGTATCTGGAGTCTTAATAAGGTAATTTATTAATAGGTAATTAAGGCTCCAGCCACAAATATAAAAAGACCCACTCCGGGCTCATTCGGGAAGAGCAGCGTAGGAGACAGCTATATAGAACGAGAGCAAATACTATCCAAAACTGAAAGTCAAAGGTACTCGTTGTATTTGTGATTACAGTTATTATTTATCTTCTTTTGTTTTGGCCCATGTGCCCTTTTCTTTGTGTGTTTTTTGTTTAAACTGTTTATTTTTCATTAATTTAATAAAACACTGAGGCGTCAATGCGCATCAGTTTAAACCAGTACAAACTGTTTTGCACTTCTTCCTGGTCTGTGACGTCATCCCACACACCACTCAAGCCCATCCTTTCACAGTCTTTTAGGCAAATATGCATTGTGATGGATTCAGGGCTCATAGCATTTTCCAGATCTGGGCTCTTAGACCTCATTCATACTTGCCATTTGAGACGGCCTAGGGCCGCCTTTTCTAATATGTGAACACTCCAAAACAGAAAAGGCAGCCTATGGCCGGCCCAGATTTCAATGCGGCCCAGGGCTTGCAATCCGGCCTTTACAGATGTATGAACGCAAAGCAGATTTAGGGCGGGCCTTTCGTATCACATTACCAAAGTGGTTGCATAGCTCAGTAGACTCTCATACTTCCACGCGCGCAAAAGATAAATAGAAAGCTGAATCTGTGCTAGGCAAGACAGCATTGGGTGTCATTATTGAATGGTAATTATTTCTTCATCAACTTTAATTATAAAAAGTGTTACATTTAAACAAATCTAGTGGGTTAACGTTCAGGTTGTTTCTTTCACATAATATATCAGCTGCAATAAGTTCATAATTATGCTTCATTTGTCACAATTACATTCTCTTCCTGTTATTTAGTAACTAAGCGATTGCCACAAAGAAGGCTGTAGTTGGTGACGTCAGACCAGAACCAGGAACCAACAAATAAACAACAGAGAGGTGGAGTTTGGTGAAGCTGAGCGATTGTTTTCACTTTTATACAATTGTACCGAGACTCGATTGCTAATCAATCATTTAATTGGAGTCTCGGTACAACTGCACGTGAATTAATAACGTGCAATTCCCCGTGCTCGCGTATTAATACATTTTACCTGCACGTGAAGTGCTGAGCAATCCTTGTGCCTAAATACAAATATACATTTTAAACACTCCTGTTACACAGACCCATTTATATCCCGTGTACCAATGACTATACACCAACATTAACACACAACACAAAATACACACAGGGACGGGGCAACATTGTCACATCGATAAATATAAAATCTGCAGGATTGTGGATCTCAATAATGGTGCTGGCGACTTGGCACATTCAGCCACCGCTGTTTATTTTGCACGCAATGATATACACAGCTACAGAAGTGAGCGTCTTTACATTAAAATGCTGATCATTTCTTTAGCTGCTTGCTTTTACACACACACACATAAAATACTGTTTTCATCCACAAATAAATTGTTGATGCGCCATGTGAGGGTGAGACCCTCACTGTAATATTGCAATGCCTGTTATTGTGATTATTATGGTTAATGTTATTCCACTGGTGTTAGAGCAGTGGTTTATTATGTATCATGTTGTTAAGCAAAGTGTTTTTGATATGTGACGCCGTATTGCTGTATTTAGGTTAGGGCGACACCCTTAATGCAGTTGTCATTTACATGTGGGATAAGGGTTTTGTTATAGCCATATGTTCAATAATCTTCCAAGATAAGGGGTAATGCTGATGTTCAGTCTTTACTGGTAATGGTTAGGGACTAGAGAATAATAATGACAATGACAATAATGTGAAGTAAGCAGTAGAATAGTTTAACGATCGTGTTTGTCAACAAAGACGGTATTCATGCAGGTTAAACAAATACGTATAAATGAGAAGAAACACGTGTCATGTATTTAACATTATTCAATGTCGTGTCTTTCCTTAGGAGGGAGCAGTATTGCTATTAGACGATTAGTCATGAGCTTGTCTTGTGAATGTCAGTCTCTGTGTACAACTTGATAGTCATTTGCAATCTGAGTGAAGTATCCTTTACAAAAATAAATATTTATACCTGTCAACATTAGCAGGTTGTTGTTTCCCATGTTCTAAATACCTCTGTGTTCTTACAAGAATAATGTGATTGCGGGTGGGGCTAAGCTTGGACCGTCAGCTGTTACACACCATAGTCATAGTCCCAGGACATCAAAGTAACAACTGATTTTAAAACATGTAGTTAATGCTTTGTGCTTCAAGAATGAAAACCAAATCAAAACCAAGACACTTTGAAGCATACATATAAATGAGTTTATTGATAATAAGAACATAAGAAGTGACTGGAAACGAGAAAAGGCCATTCAGCCCATCAAGGCTTGTCCCTTGTTAGTACACCATTCTCTCCTACTGGGAGAAACTAATTTAAAAGCACACACTCTCGTCTTTTTATAAATGTTCTCAGTGTTTTAGATCCTACTACTTCACCTGATAGGCTATTGCTAGCATAACTCTGTGCACAAAGTTCCTTCTGCCTTTTTATTCTAAATTAACTTTTAATCAGCTTCTATTAATGACCTCATGTTTTCTCTATGTGTTAAATTTGAAGTAGTGTCTTGGGAAAACTTTATCTATACCATTTATGATTTTAAAAACTTCAACCAAGTCCCCTCTTTCCCTTATTTTTTTTTAGGCTGAAGAGATTTAATTATTTTAACCTGTCCTCATAGTTCATGTTAAGTCCTGGGATCAGTCAATGTAATAATACATGGTTTGTTATAGACTAAATAGGGGTGTCTACTAGTGATAATGAGTTTAACTTTACAAATACAACTACTCAAAATAATCTGAGTTACTGGAAGAGGCTGGCCTTGTTCACCTAAGGGGAGAGGAAGAGATCCAAAGTAAACAAGTGCAAGCGAACTGGGTGACTGTTAGGAACAATAAGAAGAGACGCGCAAATCAAAAGGGTATTGCAGAGACTAGCTTGTGTTTCATGGTAATGCCGATAGTGAATTAGAAGAAAGTAATTGAGAGATGCCTTTAGTAGATCACTCCATTGTACACATTGTAGACAGAGATTTTTGTCACATAGACCCTCTAGACAGATCGTTAACTGTCTCCCTGGGGCTAAAGTCAATGGTATCTGAGAATAACTGGGAATCCATAAACTTGTAAGTACCTATTAAAATGTTGATATAAATTGTAGTAGAGATTAAAAAAAATATTGTTATTGGCAGAGGGGATGAAACTTTTAGCAGAATAGGAGTCACATACAAATGGTTAGCTGGCTGGTGTGTGCAAGATATTCTTGACTAAAACAATTGGGACCATTTTATTTGTGAAATCCTAATTTGCTAATTTGCTTTAACAATCTCGTTATCTTGTGTATAAAATCAATGCAGCACAAACATTAAGCAGACATTTGTGCAGTGCGGTGGGGGGCAGGGCAGGGCAGGGCAGGGCAGGGCGAGGCGGGGCGGGGCGGATTTGTTGTATCCTAGACTCCCTAAGGTAACTTGTCTTTTAATTGATTGTTGTTTCTATGCAGACTGTGCTAAATGAAGACGTCGACCAGCAACTGTTTTCTTAGATTGTACCTTCTATGTAGTGTTTTTATACTTTGTGATTAAAGGTTTAGTATTTAGTCTTTTTAACAGAGAACTACCTTGTGTGTTTTGTCATGATGCACAGGTTTGTTTCAGCATATGATTTATTTTTGTTGTGTTGGAGTCCTTTTGTTTTTAGCTGGCCCTTTTTTAATACAGTAACCATGTGTTAAGGGAGTGACATAATCTCTGTGTTCGCTATCATTATATCGATCTTCCGCATTAAGCAAGTCAGGCTGTTGTCACTTGGAGAGTGTTTGTCTACCTGCACTGTTCTGTTCTCCTGGGCTTGTTTTAAGGTGTTAAGTTTTGATTTGGTTGGGGTTTTTTTACTGTGCACTTTTATAGATTGATTGTATTAGTATTCTTTGTTGGTTTATTTAAGCACTAATTAATCATTTCAGTCTGTTATTTGCTTTGGCTGGGCTGACCTGGTACATTGGATGGGCTGGTTCAAGGTGTCTATGTGCCACAGGTGTTCCCTTCCTTGGTGATCCAGCCCTGACTTGTTTGTGTTCTCTGTGTTAAAAAGGACTCCAAACAATGATTTTCTTTCTTTGTCCACTGCCTGTGGCCATCAAAGCATCATTTTAACTTATTTACATGTTCTTTGTGCGTTATAATAATTCCTGCTCGGAGTAAACATTAAATGCCTTTTTATCTTCTTGTTTTTTTTATTCAATTGAACTTGCACAGGGGGAAAATTTAGTTCTGTCATGGGGGTCCTAATATTCGTACCATTATCTGAATGGCGTAGTTCTAAATTACTGGTGTGCACCTACACCCACCACATCTATTTTCAGCATGTTACAGGACCTACTCGCAATTGTGGCCACACCTTAGATTAGCTGTTCATAATTTGGTAACAGTAGATCATACTATGATCAGTTTTGCATTCTTTTTTGAAGCTTGTGACAGGTTGGCCGAGTAATGATGTTCCCAGACAGCTGACAGACACACAGGCAGGTATTCGGGTGAAAGCACTGCAGTGCGTTTTTTATTCAAACAAAAATAAATATTTTAACAAACACTGGTCACAGAGCGAAATATAAGGTTTAAACAAAAAAAGGTCACGAACACATAACAAACAACATTTAGGTCAGGCTGGGCAGTAGTCTTCACTGATCCTACCATATAGTCTTTTTTATTTTTTACTCCTTGGTCTCGCTGGCTCACACACACATTCCTCTTCTCTGAACACACACACAACCTGCTGGTTTATTTATACCTGTGACCATCTCCAAATTAACACTAAATGATTCAATTCAGAGATGGTCACATTCTACACTAGTTTTAGTTTGCAGTAATCATTGACTGAAGCTGCTAACACCGCCTCTGCCAGACCACATTTTAACCAATAACAAACCAAACACTTGTTTTAAATAAACACAACACGTTTACATGCAGGGCTTTGCCATGCCCCCTCTAATGTGCATGGCTTTTCTTCTGCCCTGCCACAAGGCTATATTGCCTTTAACAAATAAGAGTGTGGCATGTACAATTAAAACTCTTCAACCTTAACAAGGTTTTCTTTATTAACACTCATCCCTACCCATTCTGTCTGGCCCAAATAAAAATCGAAAGGTCTCTTTTTAAGCAAACTGCACCTTGGGTAAGTAAATCATGAACAATGCCATATGAAAAGGGAATGTTGTAAATTGGAACGCCAGATGGAAGGCTGCTAAACTGCACATTCACTATGATATTTTGAAACAACATCAGCTAAAGCACAAATGAAGCTCAGTGGTCAGCCAGACATTTCTATTTTTCAAATCTTATTGCTGTTAATAAAAAAAAGAACTTAAGTGCTTTTTTTCAGCAATCGATAGATAGCAAATCCATCATCTGCTGCAATACTGAAGCCACTCCAACTAAGTGTAAATAATGTCTAAACTATTTTCAAAACTATTAATAGTGAGGATCAAATTTGAATGTCCCCACTAGATTGATTTGCTCTTTTTTTATGGAATTAGTTTAACTGATTACACTAAAGGATGTGACTGTTAGTGATGCAGATGCAATCTAATATCTGTTCTTTAGATCCATTTCCAACTAGATTCCTTTAAAAATGTATTTAGTTGTTTGTGTAATGATGTTCACACTATAATAAATAGTTCTGTGTCAAATAGAATAGTTCCAGCTGCCTTCAAAATTGCTCTGGTTAAGTCTTTACTCCAACAATTGTACTGTTTTTGAGTTATTTCTAATTTGCCATTCTTTGCTGTGTTTTTCTAGAAGGTAGTAGCTAAACAACTTGACAGATATTGATGGTAGTAATATCTGGAAAGGTGGTTGGGGTTTCGATCTGCTCATAGCACAGGCTGCCCTTGTCAGAGTGGTGATTGACTTACTGATGAGTGTGGACTCCAACTCTATGCATTTTAGTTCTTTTAGACCTTAGGGCTGCATTTGACACTGTGGATCATGCCATTGTAATTGATTGTCTTAAAAGCTGGGTTGGCTTGTCTGGAACAGTTCTAAATTGGTTTTAGTTGAATCTAACTAAAAAACAGGATGTTGTTTCTTTAGGGGAGTGTCACAAAGACTGCTGGAGTGGGGGATGTCAGACCAGAAACAGGAACCAGGCAATAAATGACAGAGGGGTGGAGTTTGGTGGAGCTAAGCGAATGGTCTCGCTCAGCATTTAATGAATGAACAGACAGTAAACAAAAGGTTTGTAAGAAAACAAAAACACAGGACATAGCACTCGTCGCAAAAAC
This sequence comes from Polyodon spathula, assembly GCF_017654505.1. Classification (NCBI taxonomy): domain Eukaryota; kingdom Metazoa; phylum Chordata; class Actinopteri; order Acipenseriformes; family Polyodontidae; genus Polyodon; species Polyodon spathula. The sequence continues at coordinate 26,752,060 of NC_054536.1, forward strand.
AGAAAGACAAACAAAACGGACTATACAGACAAAACAAGGTGAACAGATATTTAACTAATACTATTACAATTACCTCCATCTCCAATCCCGTTCTCCACAAACCGAACACACAACCCCGAGTGGGTGAAAACATGCAGCTGTACCGAGACTCGATTGCTAATCAATCATTCAATTGGAGTCGCTGTAGAACTTCACGTGAATTAATAACGTGCAATTCCCTGTGCTCACATATTATTACTTTTTACTTGCACGTGAAGTGCTGTGCAATCCTCATGCCTAAATACAAATATACATTTTAAACACTGGTGTTACACAGAACTGTTTATATCCCGTGTACCAATGACTATACACCAATATTAACAGACAACACAAAATACACACAGGGGCGGGTACTTTGCCACAAGTAGTTACAGAATTGGTACCCAAGATGGGACAATTCTTGTTCAATTAAAATAAAACAAAGCAATTAATATTGTAATACCTGCTTGCTCAGTCGGGCTACAAACAGTGCGGTTATTTTAATATGTAGTCTGACTACCCCAGTTCAGTGTGAAAAAGCAAAGAACATTAGAGAATTGATCAGGTTCTTTTTATTCGGATATAGAATTAAAATATGGGGAGCAGTGTCACCAATGAAAACACAAACAATAGATACATATAAAATCAATGAGAATGGGTTTTATTTGACAGCAGGTTAAAAAAAGGAACAAAACCACATTGTTTAATATCCAAGTGATCAAATTACAGACTTTCCATTAACAGGTCATCATAATTAAGATTGATCAAAATACTCGTTTTAAATCTCCAAAGTGCAAACTTCAACATTGCCCTTTAGAAAGTGCTTAGTGCATGTAGTAAGGGTACGGTTCATTAACCAGGTGTAAACAGAGTATAATAACAACACAAAACATATAACACGTTGTCTGTGCAGGGGAAAGAACATCAGAGTGAAAGAATCTGTACAACAGTCTCTTACTTTCCATACTATAGGTTCAGATTGGCTACCGACAGGCTAAAAACTCTTAATTCACTCATGCACATTGTTCAAACCGGCATTCTGTATGTCACCCAAATACTTCTCATCAGGAAAGTTCATGTACAGGCTTGTTTCAGTTCCCTCTAAATACTAAAATTGTGTTCCCACTCCTGCACAAACAAAAACCACAACAAAGGACAGACAGACACAAACACCTAGGATGACCATCCAGTTTACAAGAGATGTGGGCTATTTATATTTAGGTGAGGAAAACTATCAATAATTCAATTAGTCAGTACCCAATAAGGCATTACGCATTAACCGAATGGAGAAGCTACTAGAAAGTGATAAATCAATTACCAAATGTTAGTTAATAATATATAATGCCCACTAATCATATCAGTGTAAAATTATAAAAATAAAACATACATGTGACAAATACATAAAAAATAACAGGGGCATTATTAATTTCGTCCTTTGTGAGGAAAACCTGAATTTAATTAAGTGATGATTTGCTTGAACAAGATACTCTTTTAGGTACAGTTTCCTGTAATGGGAGATCAAAGAAGTGGCCTTTCCAGTCCTTTAGAGATGTTAATGCTTCAGGAAGAAAATGTAGAACTTAATACTGCTATGGTAGGGACATCTGTGCTTGTGGAATCTGAGTGTGAAATTGCTCAGTTTGGAGATATAACTTAATTTAACAGGTTATTCTGACAAAATCAACTTATCTGATATGTTTGAACAAATTGCTGCATTAGAAGCCAATGAACAAACTAATTGTAGTAAGCTGGTGGAGATAAGTGCTTCAACTGGTGACTTGGAAATGTTTAAATCCCAAATGCAAGACAGGGGGGGATAATGAACAAGGATTGTTGGAAAGAAAAATTGCAATGTTTTCCATAATATGAAAGTAAATGGGATGGCAAGTTTTGTAAGGAATAAACAGTTAATTGAAGTTAAACAAGGTACTAATCAAGGACTGAAGCAGGGTGGATTTAAAGTCCACTGCTGTGATCAATATTTTACCTGTTGATTAGAAATTTCCTTTCTTTGGTGGTGAAACAAATAATTCTAATCCTGTGCATTTCATTGAAAATCCAAACAACAATTTCAATAGTGCCTTCATCTGAGTAACAAGCTTCCCTTCATGTCTGCCTGCTTAAGCACTGTTGAAGCTACTTGAGTCTGGGTTGAGTGAATGACTTGTGTTGAACAAGGGGGTTCTTCTTGCAAAGCTTTTTGAGTGTTCGGTCTTCAATTAATTCCAGTTAATACCTGCACTGCACTTCCTTACAGTAGTTACAATATAACTTATATCTGAGATGCCCAAAAAAAGGTTTTAATTGGAGCTATTAGTGAAAAGGATTTTGTTTTGCGTACAATTGTCTAATAGGAAGGGGGCTTAACAAGCTAAACATATTGCATTGCTTCTGACATGAGAACAAAAATAACCACTTCTGAATGGGAAAACCTAATGCAGATATACCTTTGTTAGTCCATGAGTTACCCAGCCAAGTAGAGACTGATAGAGATGGTTTTAAACCTTCTGAAAGTGCCCATGCAAATCAATTATTTATTCATAACAGGATGCTGTAAGGTCACAGCTCTTGTTTTAAAGGAATCCTGACAAGAATTAGTCTTATTTACATTTAGTTATGCTGGTCCTGACATCTCAACACAAAAAGGGTATTCAATGAATGTATCAATATTAGAACAAGGGGAGTGTGAACCATACAAAGTTTTATTTTGCAAACGAGTTCCACTTTAGTAGTCCCTAAAATGCATGAATCCAACACAGCGCTCCTGTACAGTGCACCACTAGTGCCCAACTACTTATTCTTATACACAGCAGTGTACCCTGTTCGCACTTGCAATGCCAAACAACCAAAGATCTTTCTAATTAAAAATTACGCAATAAATTCAAACACTCATTTGTAATTTAATCATAGGTTAATTTAGTTGGATGAACTGAAAACACACCATTGTCTAATTCTTAGGATCCAGTTTGCCAGTGTGGTATAACTGAGGAACTTTGCACTTTGTAGTCTCAGTAATTTTAATAGTTGAAGTGAGACAGTCACTGCTGTGATCCTACAATGAGACAGGCACTGTAAAAACACGCAGGTGTGAAATTGACCCTTCTAGTGGCAGAATGTCTTTCCCTCATTGAAAGGTAAGTGACTGGATACCTGCTAAGCCCCAAACACTTAAAGCTTACTCTACAAGAATGCTCCCATCTTCTCAAAGTGGACTAATCCTGTTTGTCATCGTTTACCAGGATTAGGATTCTTTTGTCTCTTTCTGAGCAGGTCACAGACACCCATATGACTGTGCTGAGTGGGGGATTGATCATTTAGAGATATCTCCAGTATATTTAAAGATATCTCTAGATATTAAAAAATTCTCAATTTCCAGATACCTCAATATTTGAAGATATCTTTACATCATTTGAAGATATATAAAATACATTTAGAGATGCTTGAAAATAGTTTGCAGATATCTCTAAATGGCACTTTAAATGAAATGTCTAAATCATTTAAGAAATCTCAAAATGACGTCCTGTTAATTTACAGATATCTCTAAATAAGATCTCTAAAAATCACTTCCTGTTCATTAAAGGTCTATAAACCATTTACAGCTATTTCGAAATAACTTCCTGTTCATTTAGAGATCTCTGGAGATATCTTTAAATGTACAGGAAGTCATTTTCACAGTAAGAAATTTAGAGATCTTGAAATGACTTCCTGTTCATTTTGAGATATCGTTAAATGAACAAAGATGTTTTGAATGGACTTCCTGTCCATTTAGAGATCTCCAAATGAACAGGAAGTTATGTAGATATATCTTCAAATGATTTAGAGATGTTTTTAAAGCCCTTATTTTAATATATCTCTAAATGATAGTTTGGCACACCAGGCTAGCAAAATCCACATAATTTCCATTTTTAAAGATATCTGTAAATCAATTTCGATCTCCAGTTGATTTACAGGTATCTTAATGTTAGATATCCTTAAACTGCACAATTAAAGATATCTTTAATTCAATTTGAGATCTCAATGATTTAGAAATACAGTAATCCGTCGCATATCCGACTGCAGTGGGACCAGAGTAAGAGCGGATATGTAAAAAGGTGGATAAATTAATCCTGTTCTAAAGACCATTATACACAGCTGTAACAATTACTATTTTCACACAATCATTGTTTTGAGATTCTGCTTTTATCAGGGATCTCCCCTAAATCCCTTGTTTAGAAAGATACAGGGTATTAATGCTTGTGACAGGGTAGCCGCCTGCCATGTGGGTGTGTGCATTCACTGCCGAGTGGCAAGCAGGAGATCAACACACTGAACACCTCCCATGACACTACCAGCAGTGGCAGCGCACGGAGCACATACAACAGTGTATGAAGATTTTGGTAGGATCTACAATCTTCTCTGTTCAATAATAAACTAACTTTGTGAAGAAACTGATCATGGCGGTAAACGATAAGGGCGGATATGTGACGGGCTGATACGCGACGGATTACTGTATCTTTAAATAGTAAAAGAGATCTTAAAATGCAATTGAAGATATCTTGAATTGAGAATTGGGCTTGCCATAAGGGGGTGGGTTTTTACTGTATTTATGCAAATTGCAAGGTATTTGCTGTGAATTCTTTTAATTATCAATTAAAGCTAAACAAAGCAGTTTTTTTTTTGGGTGATTACATTAGTGAAATCAGCTGAATATGTACACGAAATACACTAGCTTTCGAGATCTCTCTTTTACAAGTGAGAATTGGAAACTGAGGGAAAGAGAATTATTCTAACAAGTCAATTCATTAACCTGAAGTTTTACTTATTACAAAATGTGTTTTTTTTTGTCTGATTTCAGAATGTGTGTTTAGGTTAGATGTAAAAGGGGTTAATGAATCACCCTGAGGGCAGAACACCAGAAAGGTTAACACAGGGTTGGCATTTAGATCCTCAACTGTTCAGATAATTACCGTCATTGTAGTTCAATATGAAGGCTGTCCAAATCTGTCGGTACAGGTTCCTGCCTGACGATGTCAAAATAATAAAAGGGAGATGGGTTACAATTCTTTCATGGAGTTCTAATTAAATAACTCTATTCCTATAAAAGCAATTCTAAGGTTATTATCTTCTTAGTCCTATTTTTACTGAGTGGCACTTAAGGCAGAAAGTAATCTCATATCTTACTCTCTCTTAGTCATCAGTTTTGCTTCTTGCCATGTTATACGAATGTCACTCTGGTCTTCTGCCATTCTTGATTTTTGGGATGTACTGAAGGGTAAAATTTTGACCTTTGGTTTAGAGGACTTTCAAGCTCCTGAAAGCTGAATCAAAGCTCACATCACCCTTTTCACTCTGTCATACAGGCCTATTGTATATGGTACCTGTCTCAGTTAAGCATTAAATTTTTAATAAATGTTGTCTGACTGAACTCTTTAAACTTTTTTTTTGTAATTTTATTGTATATTCAGGACTTTTGGAGGGGGGTGGAGGACATACTGAAAGGAAGGACCTGGAAGGACAGTGGTTTAAAGTAGGGCCATGATTTAAACCAGGGGACTCCGACTCTGGTCCTGGAGTCCCAGTCCTGCAGGTTTTGTAGGTGTTTTTACATCATCAGTGGTTAAAGATCTGGAACAGCTGTTTAATTTTGACTAATTAAGCCAATGATTGGTGCAATTAAGTAACAGAAATTGGTTGAAACAAAAACCAGCAGACCCAGTAGCTTTCCAGGACCGGGGTTGGAGACCCCTGGTTTAAACCAATTTTTCTCAAATGTGGCCACTAGGAGATTGGTAGACCGTGAAAGTAGATCTCGCCTTTACTGCTCATGTGCAAATTACTGAAATTAAAGGGAAGGTTCGCCACGCCTGTTGGCATTTTCTATCGAAACACTTTTAATATGACATGCCGTTTATTATTTTTTTAAACTATTATAATTTAAGTCGTTAAATTTACCTTACTACCCTGTTTACAAAGGGTGGTGAGGTAAAGTTACATTTCTAAATGCTGGGATCTGTATATTTGTGGTACAAATATACAAAATAATGCATTTAATTACATTATTTGTATGTGACTAATCATGCCTTTATCATGCAATTTATTTTTCTGTGCAATTATATTTGTTATTGTGTAATTTTATTTAAATTGAACAGGAATTTGTATGACTTCCTTCTCAATACAGTTGAGTAGAAATTACCTTTTTGTATGTATCTGTATTAAAACCATATTCATTTCCGTTAAATGTATTGCATGGCAATCAGATTAGCTTTTTGTTATCGTGGATTTAAAAGAAACTGTATGCAAAAAAAATAATAAATAGCATTTCATCTGCAGTGCTATACCCACCACTGCTCAGTTATGTACTGAATGCTAATCACAGTAAGTTAATACAGCTCTTATAAAAGTTTACCAAAAAAAATGCATTGCAAACTTAAAGCAGTGAATATGTACTCCATATTACAAACACAGTAAATACATGATTACTATTGGAAAATTGAAAAAAAATCAGTGCAAATTTACCGTGGTAACTTTTTTAGTTTAAGGAAGCCTACAAAAATAAACTCTACTTGCTTACAGTAAGATTGGAACGACATTTAAGCCAAATGTAAGCGTTTGTCAAGGAGTGATTTCAACCACATAAATATAACTTAACAAAATTATTAAATTGTATATTTTTCTAAAACTACATTTAATTAAATATTCAAAGACAGTCATTTGTTAAAGAATGAAAAAATAAAAACACTTGAACAGTGAGATCGATCTCTTGAAGATAAAAATGAATTAAACATTAATTTACTTTACACCTAGATAGCTAAGATGGCAAATGTCGCATTTGTCAAAAACAACTTTTTTTTTAATCATTATTTATTTATTTTTTTAAAAAACAACTAATTGCGTTTCGGTCCTTTTCAATCTTCATTGGATTTCCAACGAACCATCCCTTTTTAAATTCAGACATGCGCAATACAGGTTATCTACTTTTTTTACGGTCTACCTCCTCATTTGGTGCTGCGGCCATAAGTCGAGAGATGCACCAATAACCTACCTTTATGAAGCCAAGTTTATTTTATACCTCAAAATTAGCTACTTTGATTTATTCTTAACTATCAAAACACTTCAAAATCTGTTTTTATTTCAAAATGTAATCTGAATAGGCTTTAAACTGCTAGTTAGCACTGAATAATATTGAGGGCAGGGGGGGCTCGGGGGGCTCAGGGGGCTCAAGTCCCTCCCTTAGCCATAGACGCGATTACAATTGTGTTTAAGTTTTGTATTACCAACTACAAATTCATGAAAGTCGTACACATGTACTGTATGCAGCACTGGGGAGACCCCGTTCTAAAAATAAACAAACAACACGATTTAAACAGGGCTTTCCTACCTCCCTGCTACAGGCACTAAAGCTGAAATCATAATTTAAAGTAGGATACTTTAGCGGGCACGCAAAAAGTTGCACACCTGATACAACTGTGTTGAGATTTAAAAAAATAAAGCATTTTATGAGCTATTTAACTACAGGTACCGTGTATGTGCCCGGCAAGCCACTGCACAAATTAAGCACTGATAATAGATAACGTTACTGTTACTTGTAGTGCATACAGTCTGTTACTTTTACCATACTGTAAACAATGATTGCCGATTCTCCTCCAGCAAGACTGCATAATTGAAAAGCTTATATTAAGTTTACAGTGTGTATTTCAGTGTGTTTCTGGATGTATTGCTGTCCTGTTTTATAATATCTGAAGCCCATGCCAAAATGAGTTGGATTATATAGTATTTGTGAATTTGTTTTTTTTTCTTCTGTGGGTCTCGCTGTTTTCGTGACTTTTACTTTTTTTCGATTTTAAATTGCGGTTTTATATAGGACCCCCTCCCTGCATGATATATTCCACTCCACCTAAAACTGAGATGTGTTAATTGTGAAATTAATTTGTAAAAGAAAGAGGCAAAGTCTGGATGAAAACATCGAACCATGAGCCCTAATGTAAGGTGTGTGTAACTCGACAGGGAGGTCTCTCATCTAAAATTTAGTTTGTTTTTATTTATTTTTTAAATAAATAATAACCTTCCAAATGAGTGTATGTAATAAAACTGCAAAAGCAGCACAGATCTAAAGATCAGTCTATTAATTTTCCCTGAGAAACTCTGTACAATAGTGCCTCCCCTGATGTTCCACTCTGCGTATGTCTTTAAAGATCTGTGCATGCACATTCCGTGTTTAAACCATCACTACAATACTATGTAAAGATCTCCCTTATAAACATAATAAAAAAAAAATAATTAAAAATTACAAAAAGGAGCACAGCTTTAACACTGACATCCAAGTGTGGTTTCCCCCACCACTGATAGTTTTGATAACCCTGTGCACCGACGATGCCCAACAGCTCTGCACTCTGCTATGATGTGTATTACAACCAGAAACGGCTATTACCACCAGAAGTCTAGGTTGTGTCTCTGTTGTCCTTCAGATATCGGGCAAGTCTAACCCCTGGTTTGCGGTCAGTTAAAGCCTCCTTATTTACCTTTAACACAAATGATCCCTAGACAAGACGGACAGATTCAAGGAAATCCAAGAGGACAATGTCCTTTTCACCATTTGAATTTGAAACTAAAACACCAGGTAAAAACATATAGGGAATTACCATACCCTTTAAACATTTCCCATTGTAAAGAAATTGCAAAGTGTAATCAAGCATAGGTCAAGCACAGAGAGGTATGGTAAACCCTATTTAAAAATATGGCAAACCAGAGTAAACTGTGGTAAATGCATAACATAACCATGGGGGAAAAGTGTACAAATGCAGTGTAAAAATACTGCAGTACCCTTTTATAAGAGTACCTCTGCTCAAAACCAGTTTGGTCAATGTGATAATCCTCAATGAAATAGAAACCATATAAAACAATCCAGATGCCCTTTAATACATGAACGGAAAACTTAACATAAAGTCAGGAATATCATACTGAAATGAAATACTATCTGAACTACAACATCATTTTATAATACAGATAAGAAAACTACGTGATGCTGTAAGATACCAACTTCTGATGTGTCAAATGGTAAAAAAAGTTAACATATTTGTTAGTGTCTGCTTTTCCCATCCAGCTCAAGAAGGACTTTTAGTCCGAAATGTCCTGATATAATAGATTTCTCAATTCACATTTTTGTGTACCTACATTACATTTATTTTATATTTTGCACCTTACACAGCAGTTTTCCTTTTTCAAATATACAGATATGAGGTATAAGCCACAACTGGCTGTGCGGTTCCCATGAAATACATGCACACCTAGGTGCGTATATTTCATGGGAAGCGCACACCCTAGTATGGTTTACACCACTTATAAAACGGCTATTTCAAGCTTAATTATCTTGGGGGAAGAAATTATTAAAACACTTTGTAAATTAAAAAAAAAAACTTTTGTTGTTTATATCTTTCACTTGTATTAAAGAATTTCACTTGTTAAAAATAAACTGCACATTTCCATGTATTGTGAAGTTCTGCATTGAAAAAGTGGCATCTCAAAAGTCAAGGGAGGAGCCCATGATGATGTGAACGGTCTTGGCAGAGATTGAAATGAAACTGAAGGAGGTGGAGCAGCTATGCACTGTTTAATTCTTTGTGTCCTCGCTATATACGAGGCACGCATATTCAAGTCAGTTTTCATCCTCTTGGATCTCCAAAAGACACCCTCGTGCCCACATCGAGCCAGGTTAAGCTGAAAATCAAACCAGAACTTGTGTTCCAATCCGACCACGGAGTTCGGTGAAAGTGCTTCAGATTCCCGCAGCCGCTTCAAATCCAGGTTGGTCATGCAAGGGTGGTGTTTTGGCCTTTCTGAAAGTTTTCATGATTGACAAGAAGATATTATTGGTGGGCGTAAACTCGCTGTTAACAGATGTTAAAAAGCGATTAAGACGGTTATTATATATAATATATAGATATATTATATATATAAATATTATATATATATATATATAAAAAAATGCACACATTGCCTATAGAAAGTCTACACCCCCTTGAACTTTTTTCTCATTTTGTTCTGTCAATGCCTCAGTTTCATACATTTAATTGAAGATTTTTCCCACTTATCTACACACCATACTCCACACTGTTAATGGGGGAAGTTTTTATTGAGAAATTATATATTAAAAATAGATAACTGAAAGATCATACAGTAATTCGATAAGTCGCCACCCACCTGAGTTAATACTTGGTGGAAGCACCTTTGGTAGCAATTACAGCTGTGAGTCTGTTGGTATAGGTCTCTACCAACTTTGCACACCTAGATTTGGCACTGTTTGACCATTCTTCTTTACAAAACTGTTCAAGCTCTGTCAAGTTCCTTGGAGCGTTGATGGACAGCAATCTTCTAGTCATGCCACAAATCTTTGATTGGATTTAGGTTGGGGCTCTGATTGGGCCACTCGAGGACATTTCCCTTTTTATACCTTAGCCACTCCAGTGTAGCTTTGACTGTGTGCTTTGGGTCGTTGTCATGCTGAAAGTTGAACTTCCGTCCCAGTTTCAGCTTTCTTGCAGAGGGCATCAGGTTTTTCTCAAGGACTTTTCTGTTCTTTGCTCCATCCAGATATGGAAACAGAATCACCAGTATATATAAGATTCACTGATAAACATTACATTGGAGTGTTGGCAAACAGAAAGGAAGTAGGTAGGCCGTGGCTCGTTTATTCAACGAGCAGAAATGCGGACTTTTGCTTTTGCAGTAAAATCTTTCTGCAAATGCAAAATTTGCACTTGGAAGATTGGAAAAATTTACATTCCATTTTAAACAAGAACGAAAGGTATCCCGATCGCCTAGAATCGTTCCAAAATGGAAAGAACTGTAGAAGTGACTAAACAACAAAACTACTATTGATGATGCAAATCAACGTATTAAATCAGACAACATTGGCGGAATGTCTTGGAGAGACTAACTGCTTTGATAAGCGTACTGGGCACTCAATATATTGCACTACGTGGTAGATCAGATAAACTGTTCAAGCACAACAATGGAAACTTCCTAAAATTTGTGGAACTAATAGGGATGTTTGGTGTGATGAATGAACATCTGCCGCCTATCACATCACATGAGATTCGCAAACATTACTATGTTATTAACAAGAATATTCAAAATTAGGAGCAAAAAACAGGAATTTTGGGGGGGGGGGAGATAAATAGGCCTCCTCATACCATGATCCAAGTAACGTCTTCCTGTTTTTATTCAGTAGGAACAATAAGTCAATTATTATCTCTTTATGTTACAGGAAGAGGACAAATTTAAAATGCTCGCTTACATTCTAAATTGGGTTTTACAATATATATTAGTGTATACCGATTGATTACGGTGACAAATCATTTTACTGTTTAGTATATATTCTCGCTTGGAGCTAAGAGGGCGTCCGTCCACGTAGTGTGTCCACTCCGTTAGGATATGTGTACACGCCCAGAATTTGGGGTCCCGGAGAGTGTGATTCACACTAAACGCCTATATTTTCGAGGCTCAGGGAATCGTCCTCGTCAAGGAGCGTTCAGCGGGAAAAGTCTAACGCAGAGCATGGTCGGGACTGGGGTCGGGACTGGGGTGACACGTGTGCATGTTATAAATAAAATTTGTAACTAACTATAGGGAATAAGTTACAATTCTTAGTTAATTTCCTCAATTGTACAGCATTTAAAATAAATCGATTTCAGACTTCAGTCCCCCAGATAAAAGCTTGCATAAAGGCCTATAGGAAGTAACTGGACTTAAGTGTACGTTATTGACTTAATACTCAGTTTTTTGGTGGCAGTTCAGACCTTTCCAGAAAAGGCTGTCACACGGCCTATCCCTCAGCAGCTTGTGTGTGCAGACGAATAATGTTTGGGTGTCAGACTAAATAAACCAAAGGCTGCTGCTTATTTGTATAGTGCAAACTGGAGCAGAAATCCAAAGAGTTACAAAGAAACCTCGGAGCCACCCAGCAAGCAGGTAAGCACTGAAATGGCCAATTCCCACACGAAAGAATCTGTTAGTAAAATATACAATGGACACACAAGCATTGAGTGTCCTAGTATTGATCTTTAAACATGGGATTATACAATGTGGTTCTATAGGCTTATGGCTTTTATTTCCCTCACAAAATAGATAGACTGACTATGGCTGTAACTGGATCAATGCAAATCTGTTTATATTGAACTGGTTCAATTTTAAATGAATTCCATTAGCCATAAGTAAAAGTTCTTGTATAATGTAATTAACTTGAGCTTCGACTGCCACAGTAAAAATACCGTGTGTGTCGTGTGGGGGGGGGGGGGGGGGGGGGGGGGGGGGAATTGATAAACCGAACATACCAGTATATAATCTAAGAGAATCTAGGTTATGGCACCAATGTAACAGCAAAGGTTGGGCGCGGACCAAAGTAGGATCTTAACTACTGCACAAAATTGTTAGCAAGAACAATTAGAGTATAACCTCACACATGTGAATAATCATTCAGTAGTATTAAATTGAGACCACCAAACTACAGTGGTCAAACAGACCTTTAGGGTTTCAAATTCTTGGGATGTAACCTATACAATTACATTAGTTGTAAGACTGATCTACCTTTATCTTATACAGTATACCTACAAGGCCACCGAATGTACTGCTGTTTAAATCCAGCCTTGTCCACATGGAATATTATACACACCTTGTGTGCCTAGCGACAGGGACTGAAGCAACCAAAAGCAAATGACTGGACGTTTTGCAGGATGTTTGAATGAAAACAGCTGCTGAGCAACTTGGAAGAATTCAATAAGACTGCTGGTTATATGTAATGTTTAAAAGCATGCACTGCTAAAGTATCTCCCTTACTAATACTATCTTCAACAATGAGGGGTGTCCTAGAAAACCTTGAAAGCCCACATGTTCATTTTGTTTAGATAACCTTCTGATTACAAAGTGAAAACAGAAATTTTCTTAAGTTTTTCCACCACATCTTAATTCATTTTACAAAAATGTGTTGAATCTGAAATTGTGGGGTAACAAGTGTTTTTTTTTTTTTTTTTTTTTCCGGGACAACCCCTCCAATGTGGCAGACTTACAAAAGAATTACAGAAAGGCATTTGCTATTGTTGCATATTTTACTATGTCAGAACTTTGCCCAGATAATGCCTCAGTACCCAAGTGTAGTAGTTTCCATTGTGACAAAGCCTTTATCAATTAAGTAATTGTTTACGTTCTTGATAGAGGAACGTAATGACACAAAAAAAGCCAGTTGTTTATTCAAAGCTGCCAAGAGACACAAACAGCGAGTGAATGTCACCCCTGCCTTGACCAAGCCAAATAAATAAGGACTTTCCCTACAAAGCACAGGGAAGATTTCCCAGCAGCTCCTCTGGGAGTGACAAAATGTTGTTATCAAAAATCTGTCCACAATTCCATCAGCCTTTCTGTTATGTCTGGTGTTATGGCCCTTTATTATTTTCTTACATCGTTTCAGTGCACTCAGCTCAGAAGGGGTCTTTCTGCATGTGTTCCCACAGCTAAGAAAAACAAACACAGCCCAGCAGAAATGTCAACTCCCTACATGAATAAAGCACTAGGCTAAACCATAATTAGTGTCATGATCAAGTAGTAAGATATTTTACTAATGTAGGGAACTTATGTGTAACAATCTGAGGTATTTTTCCATTTTTTTGCTTTTTTTAATTTTATACAATTTGATTTCTTTGTTTTGAATATTTGTATCATCTAGCATCTGTTTTTTTTTATGATTTTTTCCCAGTCCAATGAACATTTAAATGACCTTTAATATATCAAGTATAGCATCACTATTAATACTAACAACATTTCATTTCATTTAACTCCATTTGGAATGTCCAATTATGTACAGCTCTCATAAGCCTAAAGTTAGAATCACTTTTACGCCGAGCAATCCAGCACAGAGATGGGCAGGGTGCTGATCCCGGAGAACAAAGATCATCCCTGCTTTTTATCCAATCTGAATGTGCTTGGTGTCTGGCCAGTAGGGTTCGCTGTTGCGCAATGAGGAGAAGCAATCCCTGCTGGATTCCCACCCCACACCCCACAACCTAACGTCCACTTTGGAGACCCCAGCAAAATTCAGCGTCTTTGTACACACCGAACGCAAACTGGTGCTGTCCAAGCTGTGTGACTCATTCTGCGCTCCCGGCAGCAGTGCTTTAACTGGATGAGCCACTCGGGGATCCCTGTCTTTCTTTTTTAACTTAATTGTGGTGCTTGTAAAATGTCGGTTGATAAATGGAATAAGGTAATTTGTTAAACGATCAATTTGTGCAATTATAATTTTTTTGTGTTGTCTGAGAAAATAAAATGCCCCCATGTGAAGTCCTTCTTAATGTGAAAGTACAGGTGTGAATTATTGTTTGCTTGCAGATTCCTATTTCTGCACAGATACATTTGTAATAAAACCTCAATTTAAAATAGCATATAGGAATTTTTGTAAATGATTAATATATAATGATTTTTCTTATATAGCCCCTTTCATAGTGGACCACGATCACAAAGCACTTTACAAGATACAAGACTAGGGTGTGTGCAATATGCATCAGTTGCAGACACCCTAGAGTCACTTACAACAATGTCTCACCTGAAAGGCAGAGCACAAGGAGGTTAAGTGACTTGCTCAAGATTACACAATGAGTCAGGAGCTGAGCTGGGATTTCAACCGGGGACCTCCTGGTTATAAGCTTGTTTCTTTAACAACTGGGCCTGCATGCAAAAGGTTTAAATGATTACAAAATAATTTATTTACGGATGTTTCGGTCAAAAGCCCTTCAGCTGTATAGAAAGAAAGTGAACAGTGCAGTAAACTAGTTATTTTAATTTTAAATAACAATTTTATTGCACTACATTTACTTTTTATTACAGTAGGCAGTCAGATGATATCATGCACAAACTTGAAACTTAGAATTAGTCTGGTTCCAATCAAACTAAAGATACAGTATACAGGACTGAAAGCTAATATTTTATTTTGCTTGTGTCTGGGTGTGCTTTAATGCATGCTTTATTCATTTTCAAGTGAATTTCCCCACCTCATTCATATTTACTGGGATCTAATTTAATAATCTAACCAGACAGCCTACTTTAAGTCTTGTAACTCCTACTGCTAAATAAAATTGAAGTGATGTTAATATGGAGCTCAGTATATCACTACAAGTAGTATTAAAGGAGGGTGAGCCAAGCTTTTAAAATATATTTTATTACCTCTTATTATAATTATATGAGTTTACTTATTCTTAAAACATTAAAATGCTTCCAGACCAAGACACATCTGTCCACAGGACACTAAATCAATGAGAAGCATCTAATTGTCTCCAGATAGCATAAATGCTATTTCAGCTGTTTCATGGGATATATCGGTAGATGATATATAAAAAACATATATTATGGTTTGAAATTTGAGTAAAAGAAAAACTTCTCAGGATTTGAAAATCCATCAAATCTACTAGTGGAGGACCTGCTTCGAGTCAGTCACTAGACAGACAATGGGTGTCCCAAACAATTCCCATTGAGGTGGGGCGCGCTCCAGGCACAGCTAAACCATCAGTGCCACTAGCATCTATTTTTGCTGTACCTGTATCTGAAACTGTGATGATAAACTTAGCTGGTACATCAGCATCAACTGTTGATGTAGACATCTTAGAGGTAACAGTGTCTAAGTTTTTTTTTTTTTCTTAGTGAGTTCTAAGCTCCCTCTTGATAGGAGTAAATAGTATTTAAATTGTATTTTTTTCTGCAACATTCAAAAAAACGTTTAAGATACATTTATTATATATATCTATATAATATATAATATATATATATATATATATATATATATATATATATATATATATAATATATATTTATACCTGAATGTATTAATACTCCTCTAGCAACTCTTGTTTTAAATTTCACTTGCAGGCACAACCTTTTCTCAAGGCAGAATTGAGGACAATAACTCCTGCACCTCCCTTGCCAAACTTGCATCTCTTTTTAATATCTGGTCCTTTAGTTTGTAAATTCTGTTTATTTATTAGCAGAAAATAAAAATAAGCTGATTTTCACAATGTTTTGGAAAACATTTGATTTACAAGCACTGGGCGAGTTTGTAAGTTTTGTTTAATTTCACCTAACTGAAGTAAAAAACACAACTAGATACATTTTGTAATGCTTGTAATGCTACTCTCTTTATAGTGTAGCCTACTATTTTCTTTTCTTTTAATGTTTAAATAATATGACAGTGTGGCAGAGCAAAGCTCTGCTCTTTAGAAATTGGCAGGGATGGGGTTAACTTCCCCTACCTGCCTGGGTTTATTATGTTCAGGTGGCTGGGGTTGATTAGTTGATTAGGTTGATTAACGATCAATCAGCGCCCAGCCACCTGACATAAAAGGAGGCCTCTGCTTCTCATTTGGGAGGAGGGAGCTGAGGAAGCAGGTTGGTGTTTGTTGTGTGGTATTTTTGAATTTTTGTAAATCCAGTGAAGGCATTGCCCAGCCTGGAAACTTTATTTTTGTGAGTTTTGTTTTTGCTTTATTTGTGTTTAAATATCTTTTTTTTTTGCCCTTGTGCACTTTTATTTTTTGTTTATTTATAATAAAATAGTTATTTTTTTTGAACTGCAGTCTGTCTCTGGGCCTCTATCCACTCGCCAGCCTGCCACATTTGGTGTCAGAAGTGGGATAGCGCCACCTAGGGGCTCAGAGCAGTTAACTAAAAAAACAAACATCTACTTTTTGATTTTTTTTTTTGAGAAAAAAAAATGGGAAAGAAGAGCAGACAGTGGCAAAGGCAGGACAAGCAGCAGCTGAAGAAATGTAAGCTGCTGCAGCCACCACTGGAGGACCCAGCCAGCCTCTTCCCCTGGTGTTCCTGGTGTGGGAAGGAGGACCATCGTTGGCGGTCCTGCCCAGACGTGCCACCGGCAAACTGGTGTGGCCGGTGTGAGGAGGACGGCCACAACTGGGCAGGATGCCCCTACAACCAGGCCCAGGAAGAGGTGCCGTGTTCACCCCGGGCATCAGGGGCCACCCCACTACCTCCAGCACCACCACCTTCACCACCGTCCCAGGAGATCTGGGACTGGTTGATGCACCCTGAGGCAGACCTCGTCCACGATCTCCCCATAGTTATCAACACGCTGTGGCGTCGAGATGGGGAGAGGTGGGAAAAGTGGGAGGAACAACACCACCCGGCGTCCTTCCCAGAGGTTGCCCTCATGGTGGTTAATTACCTGGCGGTAGACATGGGAGATCCACCGGTCACTCCAATAAAGAGAGGTGAGCCGCCTTCCCGAGAGCCAGAGAGGGGTGAGCCGCCTTCCCGAGAGCCAGAGAGGGGTGAGGAGCCAGAGAGGGGCGAGGAGCTGCCGTCGCTCCCAGAGCCAGAGAGGGGCGAGGAGCTGCCGTCGCTCCCAGAGCCAGAGAGGGAGGAGGAGCTGCCGTCCGCTCCCAGAGCCAGAGAGGGGTCGAGGAGCCGCCGTCGCTCCCAGAGCCAGAGAGGGGTGAGGAGCTGCCGTCGCTCCCAGAGCCAGAGAGGGGTGAGGAGCCTCCGTCGCTCCCAGAGCCAGAGAGGGGTGAGGATCCTCCGTCGCTCCCAGAGACAGAGAGGGGTGAGGAGCTGCCGTCGCTCCCAGAGCCAGAGAGGGGTGAGGAGCTGCCGTCGCTCCCAGAGCCAGAGAGGGGTGAGGAGGCTGCCGTCGCTCCCAGAGCCAGAGAGGGAGGAGGAGCTGCCGTCGCTCCCAGAGCCAGAGAGGGGTGAGGAGCTGCCGTCGCTCCCAGAGCCAGAGAGGGGTGAGGAGCTGCCGTCGCTCCCAGAGCCAGAGAGGGGTGAGGAGCTGCCGTCGCTCCCAGAGCCAGAGAGGGGTGAGGAGCTGCCGTCGCTCCCAGAGCCAGAGAGGGAGGAGGAGCTGCCGTCGCTCCCAGAGCCAGAGAGGGGTGAGGAGCTGCCGTCGCTCCCAGAGCCAGAGAGGGAGGTGAGGAGCTGCCGTCGCTCCCCAGAGCCAGAGAGGGGTGAGGAGCTGCCGTCGCTCCCAGAGCCAGAGAGGGAGGAGGAGCTGCCGTCGCTCCCAGAGCCAGAGAGGGAGGAGGAGCCTGCCGTCGCTCCCAGAGACAGAGAGGGAGGAGGATCTAGAGCCAGAGAGGAGTGAGGAGCAGCCGTCGCTCCCAGAGACAGAGAGGGATGAGGATCTGCCGTCGCACCCAGAGCCAGTATCTGCCTAGTAGGGGAGAGCGAGGGGAGGGTCTCTCCTACTAGGACCAGGCAGCGAGGGTCTCGGTCTCTCCATCTACTTAGGCTGTCGCTCCCAGAGAGAGAGGGAGGAGGATCTGCTGTCGCTCCCAGAGCCAGAGAGGGAGGAGGGTCTGCTGTCGCTCCCAGAGCCAGAGAGGGAGGAGGATCTGCCGTCGCTCCCCAGAGCCAGAGAGGGAGGAGGATCTGCCGTCGCTCCCAGAGCCAGAGAGGGAGGAGGAGCTGCCGTCGCTCCCAGAGCCAGAGAGGGGTGAGGAGCTGCCGTTGCTCCCAGAGCCAGAGAGGGGTGAGGAGCTGCCGTCGCTCCCAGAGCCAGAGAGGGAGGAGGAGCTGCCGTCGCTCCCAGAGCCAGAGAGGGGTGAGGAGCTGCCGTCGCTCCCAGAGCCAGAGAGGGAGGAGGATCTGCCGTCGCTCCCAGAGCCAGAGAGGGAGGATCATCTGCCGTCGCTCCCAGAGCCAGAGAGGGGGGAGGATCTGCTGTCGCTCCCAGAGCCAGAGAGGGAGGAGGATCTGCCGTCGCTCCCAGAGCCAGAGAGGGAGGAGGATCTGCCGTCGCTCCCAGAGCCAGAGAGGGAGGAGGATCTGCCGTCCGCTCCCAGAGCCAGAGAGGGAGGAGGATCCGCCGCCGCCCCCAGAGCCAGAGAGAGGCGAGAGGGTAGGGTCGGTGGTCTCCCTCGGCGGAGGTCGGCCCTCACGAGGGGCGGGAAAATGTCTCCATCGGACGAGCCAGGAGGGGAGGCGGGGGCCGGTTTAGGCCGTGGCTCCATCGGGCCACCGGCGGCGGATTGCCGGGCCAGAGGCGGTGGTCTCCCTAGGCCCGGGCGGCGGCAGAATCCGCCACCAGGGTTCAAAAAGGGCCTCCGCACGCCGTCTGTTCCACCAAGGAGCCCAGAGGCCGCCGGGGCCGGTCCTGGATGTGGGGGGGAAGAGTTCGGGGGTCAATAGGGCCGGCACTCCGCCACCAGAGGGAGCCGGGCCGCCGCCTCCGCCCACCAGAGGGAGCCGGGCCGCCGCCGCCGCCTCCGCCACCAGAGGGAGCCGGGCCGCCGCCGCCGCCTCCGCCACCAGAGGGGGCCGGGCCGCCGCCTCCGCCACCAGAGGGAGCCGGGCCGCCGCCGCCGCCTCCGCCACCAGAGGGAGCCGGGCCGCCGCCTCCGCCACCAGAGGGAGCCGGGCCGCCGTCGCCGTATTACCTTGGAGATCCGGGGCCCCCTCAACCAAAGAAGGCTTGGGGGCTCCGACATCAACCCCGCCCACCACCACCCACCATAACAGCCCACCCAAGGGACATAATTGGACTCTTGGGGGGAGGATGGTGGGGGGGGGGGGGAAGGGGGAGTTGGCCGATTGCGGCCGGTGTACGTTGTACATGGGGGGAGGTGTGTGGCAGAGCAAAGCTCTGCCCTTTAGAAATTGGCAGGGATGGGGTTAATTTCCCCTACCTGCCTGGGTTTATTATGTTCAGGTGGCTGGGGTTGATTAGTTGATTAGGTTGATTAACGATCAATCAGCGCCCAGCCACCTGATATAAAAGGAGGCCTCTGCTTCTCATTTAGGAAGAGGGAGCTGAGGAAGCAGGTTGGTGTTTTTTTTGTTTGTTTTTTGAAATTTTCTAAATCCAGTGAAGGCATTGCCCAGCCTGGAAACCTTTTTTTTTGTGAGTTTTGTTTTTGCTTTATTTGTGTTTGAGTATCTGTTATTTTGCCCTTGTGCACTTTATTTTTGTTTATTTATAATAAAATAGTTATTTTTTTTGAACTGCAGTCTGTCTCTGGGCCTCTATCCACTCGCCAGCCTGCCACATTGCCAGTCTGTTTCTCGGACTCTGTCTACAAAAAAGCCGCCAAAAATAATTTATTTTTTTTATTTTCATTATTCCATGTTGTTCCATTCTTCTATACATATCCAATAAAATAATTCAGATTTGAAAGATTTAACATCAGCTTTTGGACAAGATATATTTAATTATAATATATTAACAATTCAGAAGTAAAATAGCTGTACAAGGATGAATAAGAATGCACTGCATTGTATTTTAGGGGTCTAATAACTTTAAATCTACAAGATACATTTAGCAAAAATCGAATTAAACACACACACATACTCAGTACATATTGGCTTCACATGAATTACATTAAATACATGACTAATTTAATATTAAATGGTCATTGTCAATATTTACGTAAAGATTTTCATTTTCAAGAAATAATGCACTTTTCTTTGCAAAACAAATTTCACAAAACTGTATTTGGGGAATGCTTCTGATGAAATTAATCAAAGCTTTATGTTTTCTGCCTGTGAAACTTGATGAGTGGATTTTTAGTAAATGTTCTTTCTTTGATCAATTTCAGCCTATTTTAATATATTGCAGTATCCTGCCCACTACATTTGAAATTCCAATATCTACAGTAAGTACACTGTAAGAAGTAAACGATGAAAGTGTAATGTAACTTAAACGCATTTTGGTATTTATATACATTGTCATGTTTGTTTTGCATCTAAAGTATATTGCCAGACCTATTCTAATAAAAACAATATTTAAAGCCTGTTGCAGAAGATTGATGTATATATTTTTTTCTGAAACATTTTACGGTGTAACATGAAAACATTCATGGCTACAATTGCAATCTGTTAATCTGTATATTTAAAAAGAACACACCACCTCTATTTTCCACTATGCTTAGTAACATCATATATTGCCTTATGGTAGTCCATAAAGCAACATCAATCCTCCATGGGGAAATATAATATTTTTAAAAAATGTAAATATTGGAAAAAGCTATGGGTAGCATTAAATAACATTTTACATTTTATTGCACTGTTTTAGCACATTACATCTCAAGGCTTTTATCTACAAGGATGTCTTAAATCTCCTGCAGTGAAAATAGTGTCTCCACTTGGCTTTAAAGCTTCTCATTCCTGTGTCCCATCGCTTATGTTTGCCCAGACTAACAGTTTCAAGTTGTGCAGTGGCACCCCCAAGAGGTTTAGGGTGGTACAGTATGTATAGCACAATAAAAGACAATTAGAAAGATCAGGCAAGCATTCAAACTGGAGATACACAGGATCAGCACCTGGCACTTTAGCCATTTTGTTTCCATACAATTGAGATAGTATGTCAGTAACTTACCTCCTACGCCAAAGGATGTCTTCATTGGCATCATGGAATAAAATCTCATCATCCATAACAGTGTTTAACCCTGAAGACACTCTACAAAGTGTATTGGATCATACCCTATACAACTGGAAGGGTGTGTCAATATATGAATTAGCACTGTGGTACAACTATTCAACCAATGACGTATACCACTGTACCTTTTTGTACTGTTGCATGTTAGTGCAAAACCACTGATTTGCCATTGTAGTGTCATACTTTGTCAGGTCCCATACTGAAAATCCTATTGTAGAATTCAACTTTTGCTTTACTCAATGCAATTAGTTTCTCTTTTCACATACATCATTACTCGTCAAATTACAATATCACTATTAATCACAATTCAATCATGCTTGGTCATATCGACTACTCAAAATTCTATTATAGAACGGATGGCTTTCGCTTACTTAGTGCAATTCATGTCTCCCTACGATATGTGTTACTAATCAGATTGACATATCACCTTCGCTACTCGCAGTTAATGTTCCTTTAACCCACTACCTCATATACAAATGTCTCTGCGGGACATTCAAGGCTCTGCTCCAACATTCAGGTAACAAATGTCGCTGCAGGTCATCCAAAGATCTGCTCCAACCTTCATCTTCCAAACCACCCATCACAAAGGAGTCCTGGAGTGCTGTCATACTGTGCTCCAGACTCTTTTCACCACCCAAGGTCCTTCTAGAGTTTCTTCTAGTGTGGGTTACTCCGGAATGACAAAATCACCACCAAAACTAGTTCCTTGATCCATCATCGGACCCCCGCATTGAAGACCTTAAACTTCAATCTCAAGGTTATGTATTTCGTACATTTAAAGCCGATAAAATATAATTCTAATTGTGTTAGTGCTCTCTTCTGCTCTTTCTAGCTACCTTTCAAGGTCCTGCTACAGTTCTAAGGGTATTTTCTATCTTTCTTCAACAAGTAAATCTGATAAATTAAGGGAAGGAGTAACTGTTCAGATTACACTGTGTAACAACAACATTATTATTTTTTTGTTCCTGGGTAATAAGTGTTATTTCCTAATTGCTTATGCCTCAAAAGTATAGAACATGGCTATTATTCCCCACAAACTTTGCTTTTGTGACCAGGACAGTGATATTTCAAAATATCACTATTTCCAATGGGAAAATGGGCAAATGTGTGTCTTTTCGTTTACATAAAGTCAGAAAAAAACAACATATGAATCCAAATTAACATGTATTTATACTAAAGTAATACAAAGATGACTACAAAAGATTTAGAAGTGAGTAGTTTTTCAAGATTTACAATTATACTGTAAATACAGTATAATTGTAAATCTCAAAAAACTACTCACTTATTTAATTATGTAAATTGCCCCATGATGTGGACATTTAGAGCTATTTCCATAGTAAATGTGCAGAAATAAAACACAGGCATTACTGTATTTTACCTTGATGTTTTTATTTATTTTTTCTTTCTGAAATCACAAAATAATCACACATTTCTATTTAAAGTGCAGCATTAATTATTCATAAATTATCTGCCATTACATTGGCGCTTTTTAGGCAAATACATATGATTGCTATGTAACATCCTGCTACCTACTGTACTGTAGCCTAACTGTAGTCTTATTCAGAAACACTGCAAAAAAGAAATGTAACAGTAACAATTTTAAACTGTAGCCCACTGTTG
This sequence comes from Polyodon spathula, assembly GCF_017654505.1. Taxonomy (NCBI): domain Eukaryota; kingdom Metazoa; phylum Chordata; class Actinopteri; order Acipenseriformes; family Polyodontidae; genus Polyodon; species Polyodon spathula. Next base: position 26,775,101 of record NC_054536.1, read on the forward strand.
CTACAGCTGTACTTTCCAAAGATCCAAATTGAACACCAAAACTACAATACTGCACAAGAGCATTTTCCCTGATGTAGTTGAAGCTGAATAAAGTTTAGCTTTTAAAATAATAAAATAAAATCTATAACAGAAAAAAATGCCTGTATCCAGAACCGAAACATTACTTGTAGTTGCTCTGCTAACATTACAGAAGCTAGCTAGCTACTTCAGCTGCATAAAGTGATCTAACGTTATTTGAATGGAACCTTGGGGGGCCGCACCAAATGTCTTCGCAGGAAGCACTTTGGGAACCCCTGATTTAGAACAATCCCTTAATCACGATCAAGTTGTTTATTTTTAATTTTGTAACATTGCAAGGAATTTTTAGTTATTGGAGTGAAGTAAACATTTTTAAAAGGTGTCCCAATACTTGTTGAAGAAACTTATCTGGTTTAAACATATACTGTAACAAGACTGTTTTTTAACAGGAATTCAAATATACAAACAAAATGTTACTGTAAAAAACTGTGTATAAGTTACACCGGACAACAATTTCAGGAAATATGTGCTCCCCCCTTTTTAGGACCCCCTAAAAATACCTAGAAAATAGACTTATACAAAGGTTTTTACAGTAAATCTCAGTTAAAATGTATTTTGTTTAGATTTTTTTTTTCATCTATAGAACAAATGTTAGAGCTGTGTTGAATACTAAAATTCTGTCTGTGCGCTTGCTTGAAGATTTCTAACTGACGATCGTTCCATTATGATTATAAACACCATAAACCAAAACGCAAACAAACAATGAAAATGGCAAGTTTTTAAAATAACACCCATTCTGAGTGTTTGCATTTATATATCCAATATCAGGCAGTATATTTCAATTTACTTCTGTCACTGATGCAAAAATAACACAGGGAAGTGCCAATGAAACCCGCTACTGCAATTATTAAAAGGTCCCTTTAGTGGAAGTTGTGAGCTATTGATGTAAGGACCATAAAGATTGTATTGGCTTTTGATTGTGTGGCAGGGTGGCAGGATGAAAGCCCTACCAGTGCACAGGGGTGTGTGGTGAATACTGGGTGGCAAGAAGGGAGTTAAATTCCTCCCCTGAAAAAACATGTGATAATGTGACTGGAGCCGTACATTGAATAAAAATGAATTTAGTTTAGAATTTAGTGGTGAGAGTTAATATCGGTGTTGGTGAAGGTTTATGTGCTGTGCTGTGCTGTGCTATACTGTGCTGTGCTGTGCTGTTAATATATGAAGATTTGTCGTTGGGGTTTAGGGGAGTTGTGAAGCCATTTATATATAGGAAAGGGCAACTCGGCCTGAAGCCACAGAATTAAAAAAATAATATATATATATATATATATATATATATATATATATATATATATATATTATATTTTATTTAACCTGTTTGTTTTGTGTTTTGTTTGTTATTTTATTATTAAAGTGCGCAAAAGCACTTTAAACCTTGCAGCTTCTGTCTCTGCATCTCCTTCCTCCCAGTTACCAGCCTTGGCTGTGATGCTATCCAACCACAGATTGTTTTTAAGTTAATCAGTTTATTATAAATGAGAAATGATCATAATACCGTATGGTAGCAGGGTGATCAAAGTTTACACAGCATTTCAGATTTGAGCAATTAATCAGGTTAAACAGGTTAGCCATCTGAGATAAGCATGTCATTGCCCGTTCTGAGGGAGGTAGCCAGCAGCTGAAAAAAATGATTATGACCAATAAAACAAAAATAAAAATAAAGATTCCACACCAGTTTTGGTAAATAAATGAAACACTGTTGCATGTCAACATTTTGATTGATGTAGCAGTCTTTCTTTGTTATGTACTTCTTGCTCAAGAGGTCAGCCCCTCCACTAATACACTTGTCTTACTTGCACATGATGAAACAAACAAACAAACAAACAAGCAAGCAAACATTTAGGAGAAAGACACTTTAAAACAAAGAAAGAAAGAGGTCAGAAAATGTATGATTGGTGAAGACTGGGAACTGAATTACCTCAAACTAAACCAGCCCATATAGATGAACCAGGACTAGGCACTGACAAGCCATTACAAGAAGGTGAGGGGGGTTCACAGCTACTCCACTCCCAATTCTCAGCACAAACAGATTACAGCATCAGATTAGTGATGTTTGAAAGAAACTAACACAAGGTTCATCAACAAAAAAGGAATATTGGCTGTGAAAACATGAACAAATAAGACAGAGAATAAGAAAGAGAACATTATGATTTGCATTCAATTTCCATGACAAATATTAAAATAATCTAGCACAATTTAAATACGTGTCTAAGCAAGATGTCTCCATCGCATTGGAGTAAAAGGGTAACACAAACATCCTAAGGAGAAGTGGCTATAACCACTATACCTGGGTTTATTTTTTTCTTTTGATAGCTTTTTTGTTTTGTTTTGTTTCTAGGATAGGAAACGATTCAGACATGGGTTAAATAAAAAATATGGCGGCACCATTATAAAGAATAGCTCCAGAAATCTTACAGTTGAACTGTCTTGTCAACATCTTAATTATTTTTATTTTTTTAAATCATAGCTTTTTATTGAAATTTCACAAATTGACAGATATTTCATTTAACGGAGTAAGAAAAATATTGTGGATGCTCATCTTTTGTGGACCAATGAGAAAGCTCACAACAGAGGTAATTCAAAAGAACAAACTAAAAAGACAAATGAAAAGCTCTGTGCTCTTATTAAATGTGTACTTTAAAAATGACATGTTAACTAACACACGTAGAGAGGTTGACAGGAGGCTTGATGTACTGCACAAGGAACTTTCTCCAATAAAGCAACTCAAAAAATGTTTTTTGCAAAGAGAAGCACTAAAATGAATTTCCTGTTTTAAATTCTTGAGCCGTGCCATGCAATGTGCCTGCCTGGGACACCAAACTAAATAAAGACGTTTACTGACAGGCTAAGAACAAATGGGCTCTCTTGATTTGACCTTGATGAATGGTTCATCCAGGTGTTTTCAATAATAGCAATAAGCACTGCAACCCACTGTCCCTCTGATTCAAGTATAATACATTATTAGGCCATTAGAGGCTGGGTATAGAGGTCCATTTATGCTTAGCCCTATCAATAATGTTGTGTCCAAGTCTGCATTTAGAACGGGGGAATTAGTCATACCGATATTCTATTTAATAAAAATCACAAGAAGACGCATAAAGAATCTCATTACATTTTAACAGGGTTACAGTAGCCCAGGAGGACCACAAGTTTAATTTTCATAAGAGCATCCATTCTTCAATTATGTCAAACAGAAAATGTAAATGGCAAATGCAATGCTAACAATATTTCTCAAAGCACGTTGGCAGGTAGAGACCATTATGGTGAGTGAATGAGGGAGAGAGCATACATACAAAGGCCTAAAGACTGGAGAATTGCACAGCTGAAAGCTGGCGGTTGCTATTACATTAGTTTAAAATTGCATGCACACAAGTCAGCCTCAGCCGTCACCTCTGTTTAGCTCTTTGAAAACAGCATACACACTAAAACTTGTATGAATAGCTTTAGGTAACGCGTTAGACCTGTCGTTCTCCTGCTTTTTCTCATCATAGCCCCCTTTAAAAAGACACTCTGGTCTAGCTTGACTCCCTTATCAAAATAAACATTTACTTTTAAGTTATCAAAAATATCTACATTTCTACTGTATAAACAGTACAAATATACAGAAAATAAGGAAAAACGTACAGAGGTATATTTAATTCAATAAACAGTGGGAGGTCTGAATGCCTCCACCTTTAAATCTCTTACTTGTACAGAAAAATATACTACAAAGACTCACACGCACTGTTAGGTGTTTTATTTCCAAAATCTTGGTACAAAAATATGAATTCTCAGCTCAATGGCTATTTTCAATACGCAACACCTAGTTTCTTTGAAAGCCCTGTTGCAATGCACTGTAACCATAAGATATGTTTCCTTGTGATAAGGTAGTTTTATGACCCCCTTTGTAAACTATTTATTAAAGGGAATTACAGTTTGGGGAAAAAGATTATGTGATCTGTCCATCCTTCTGTCCTGGGGTTTATTTCAATTGATCTGAACACTGGCGGATCTAAATACCGCCACTGCTTGCATTTTAAAATAGGATCAAACCTGTTATTTTACTGGTTTCAATGACAAAAGCACAAACATGGTTTTACAAAGTCCCCTTCATTTCAAGATTTAAACAATTGCTATATTTCGATCTGCCACCATGAACATCAGTTGAAACTAAGTTGTTCATGGAGGTCATTTTCACCGAACATAGGGCCAGTTGTCTGTTTAAGATTAGAACCAGTAAGTTGACTATGAACTCATTTTCAAATAAATTAAACACAAGTTGTGGCTGCAGATATCAAAATCTGTAGCTATTTTAATCAGTTTAAACTGAGATTGCCGGAACACTATAAAATTGTCCCAAGTTAAACATTTACAGCAGCTGTCTGAATAGTTTGACAACTTGGGGTTTCAACACTTGTGACAGAAATCAATCTTTGTTCTCGCAGACCGAAGGACTACTTCCCACAAAAAATTCCATAACGCTATTGGCATGTGGCTATCAGCACCCAGCCCCCAGACATCCTATAATAATAAAGTGATAACTGAAAGCTCTGCTCAGTCCACGCTGTTAGCAGGGACCGGGGCTGCTGAATGATTGCCCCAGCAGTCAGTATTACAAGGCTGCTGAAAGAAGTTATTGAGCTGGTTAGTCTGTACCTGCACAGTGTTAATACAAGCATTTCTCTTTACAAAAAACATGGGTGCCAGTGGTCAGTAAGCTTGGCAATACAGAAAGCTACATTGGCAGGTTTAAGGTCTTTAAAGCTCTGGCTATGTTGTCTAATATTTGTCATACTTTGGTGTGCAAGCAGTACAATGTTTTGTTGTGCATCACCTTTATTTTTGTCAGGGTATGCTGTAATACGCACAAAGATTTTTTAAAGCTTCTTTTAAAACTTTTGCAATTGCTGTACATGTACGGTATTATTGCAGTACATGTATTAATACTGTAATAATAATAACTTTTATACCGGCCACAGATTATTATTATTTATTTATTTTAGCATTGGTTTGAATAAGCCAATTTGTCGGAATTGTAGATGCTTTCCTTGCTTCTAGGAAGTATTTTCGTTTTCTTTCTTACATTCAAACTATTGCAATAATAATAATAATAATAATCTGTAGCCAGTATACAATTTATTATTACCAGTATTCAGTCAAGACAATCTTGTGTTAAATAACCACCTTTATTATAATTTTACATGCTTACAGATTTCCAAAAACATTGAACCCAAACAATGGTTGAAGAAAAAATAAAAAGTAGAATAAAACAGTTGGAACACAGCCTCATAATTTCAGCATTACTTTGCAGCCTGCTAAAAAATAAAGAATACAAGAATGCCCAGTGAGCTCAGACACCTGCAGGGCTGGTCTTTGTCCTCCAGTGGTCAGTTGCTCCTGGGTGAAAAAGGAAGCTGGCTTGGTCGCGGGATCGGAGGACGCCCACTGAATCTTCGGATCTCCTGAGCCATGTGCGGAATTGTAGCGGTGAGGAGAAAGGCGATTGGGCATTCCAAATTGGGATAAAATCGGTGGGAAAATTATAATTGTACACACTAAATAAAAAAGAATACAATAATACATCTATGCGACATATTAAACCCAGATTTGCGGAGAATCCCTATTTGCCAAAAATTGGTACGGGTTCATCCCGATGAACAAAAAACAGTTGTCAAAAAACTAAAAGTGAAATAAAAAGAGCTATCCTCTCAGTGAAAACAAAGACCATGGTTGACTAATTCAATGGTAACACTAATTCAAAGATGACCTATTGTAATTGAGTCATTCATGACATCATGTCTGTCATCTTTATACAAACTGCAACCAGGCAACAGGTGTGAGGAGCAATCTACTCTGGATAGTTTTTTCAAGGGAAAGGACATGTAATTCATGTATTCAGCATGTAAGTGTACATTCTTTCCTTTTCATTTCTTTACTGTTTTCTTTTAAACATGCTTGCAGCCTGCCTGCCTTCTGCATGTGTTCTCTGTGCGTTATCGTCGTTGGTAGCATCACATGACCCATTTGTTTACTTTCTGTTTTGTGTTGCAACTCCAACTCCCATGTCTCTTGGTCTTGCAATGCGGTTACCCACACATGTGACACGAGTACCTTGTCACAATGCCTTTTAAATGTTTATCAATATGAAGGAATCTTCATAAAATAACTATATATTGATGTTCAATTCAAATTTGTCATTTTGTCATTATTCTGACACAGAAATATTCGTTATAGTGAAGTTAGCCTGTATATTACTCCTACACCGCTTCACAAATTCTGTTGAATGCAAAACACCAAAAAAAAAAAAAAATAGTGAACTCCTGTGATACAGAGAGAAAGAATCTGAGCTGTAAATCTCCCTCCCGACCAGAAAGGGCGCTGTGTAAGGTTGGTAGTACACTTCCTTATAGATGGGTTGACTCAACAGTGGGCAGAAACAGGAAGTTGGTCATCTTGGAGGAAGCACGTAGCTGCACATAGGCAAAACTATTCCCATGCAATCAGCTGCAGGCCAGGCAGCGATTGGTTAAACCGGGGCGTCGGGCTGATTGCAGGGAGGAGTTGGGTAGTACAAAGGGGATGCAGCTACATGAGTAAGGTCCTTTGAGTTGAGTCCTGCTTGCTTGATGTTCATGCTGCACAACAGTTACATTATGCTTCCTCTTATCTCTGTATATTTGGCTAGAATCTTTTAAATCTCACAGGTATCAGAATTAAACTTTGAAATGTTGACCGGTGACACGGAACTACTTCAAGTGTGTAAGCAGTTCAAAAGTAGTCATACACCAGGGGTTTTCCATTAATTCCCCGCCAGTTTGAAGCAGTATGGTAATTAAAATAACTGGCTTTCAGAAATTCTTAAATAGTTGAAGAGGCTTAGAGAAATATTTTCTAGTTAACTAGTTTCTTACAGGGCTGAGGGAAGTGAGTTTTATGCATGAGTTACAAGCGACCAAAAATACTATAGTGTTATTATACAGTGGGTTTTATAATCAGTACCAGGGGCTGTGGTACCCTTCAAATATATAATTATTTTCATCTACAGATACAAAAAAAAAATAATAATCATAATAATAATAATAATAATAATAATAATAATAATAATAATAATAATAAACTTCATTTTGTATAGCGCCCTTAAAAGCAGTCATCTCAGAGCGCTTCACAATTAATAGTACTATAATAAATAAACAGATTATGCATAAAAGAAACACAAGGAGATAAAAATCATAGAAAATGCCTTTCTAAAAAAGTAAGTCTCTAAATTAACTTTAAAAACACTCAAAGAAGCTGAGTCCCTGATCTCTAGTGGAATAGAGTTCCACAGCAGTCTGAGATCAGCAGAGCGGAGGTTGCGAGTGGGATTGTAAAAAGATGAAAGCTCTGACAGATAAGTCACAGCTAGCCCATGAAGAGCCTTATATGTCAGCAATAAAATTTTAAAATTAATTCTAAACCTAAGAGGCAGCCAGTGCAAGGCCTCCAAGTCAGTAGTGATGTGATTGAACAAATTGAATTTTAGTGTGGATGCTATTAGACACCCCAGCAAGCAGGGCGTTACAGTAATCGATCCTGGAGAAAACAAAAGCATGAACCAGTTTTTCAGCTGCAGGTAGAGAAAGCATGGGATGCAGTCTGGCAATATTTCTAAGGTGAAAAAAAGAAACCTTGACAGCACATGCGATTCAAAAGTTAACCCAGGATTGAAAATCACACCCAAATTTTTGATCTTAGATCTGAACTCAAGCATGGTTCTATCAACAGACAGATTTAAAGTACTGGTTTTACTTAGCTGGCAGGGAGTACCTAACAGCATTACCTCAGTCTTGTCACAGTTGAGGTGTAAAAAATGTTGCGACATCCATTTTTTTTATATCAGAGGTACAGGCAGATAAGGCAGAGACAGCAACATTGACATCAGGTTTAGAATTAATATAAATTTGAGTATCGTCTGCGTAAAAATGATAGTGTATGCCAGGAGACCTTAAAATGTGGCCGAGGGGAAATACATAAATACTAAACAACAAGGGGCCGAGAACAGAGCCTTGCAGGACACAAGAAATTACTGTCCCAACCTCAGAACTAAACCTACCCAGGGAGATAAATTGTTGATGGCCTGTTAGATATGATCTAAACCAGTTAAGGGCAGTGCCAGAGAGACCAAATAAACTCTCTAATTTATCAAGTAGGATCTCATGATTTACAATGTCAAATGCCGCACTAAGATTCAAGAGGATTAAAATTGAAAAAGCACCTGAGTCAGCAGCCATTGACAAATCATTAGTGACTTTGACCAGGGCAGTCTCAGTGCTATGAAAATGCCGGAAGCCAGACTGAAAGGGTTAAAAAAGATTGTTAGCAATAAGATGCCAGTTTAATTGCCTAGTGACAGCTCGTTCTAGAAACTTAGCTAGAAAGGGCAAATTTGAAATGGGGTGAAAATTATTAAGATTATCCCAGGCCATATGAGGTTTTTTTAGGCACAGGCATTACTGCAGCAGTTTTAAAAGCAACCAGAACCATACCAGAACTCAGGGATCCATTTATAATAATTAAGACCAAGGGGCAGAGCAGATCAAAACAGGACTGAAAAAGAACAGAGGGGATAGGATCCAACAGACAACAGGTGGCTTTCATACGAAGGGCCAGGTCTGTAAGAGAATTAAGAGTGAGAGGTGTAAATCATACACATATATACATACACATGCCTTGGCAGCATACCTATGCATGCAAATTCTCATATTCACATGAACATAAGCATACTTGTATACTTGCACATTTAATATAAAAGCCTATAAAATAAGCTGTTTGTTTATAATATCCAAGAAATATTTAGATTTTCTAGAATTTAACAAAGCAAGGGATTTAATATATTCTGATAACTCATTTTTAAAGATGACAAAAGAGGGATTCATAAAAATAAATTTACATTTGTGAATGAAATATTTTTCTAGTAACAAGATTAAGCTGACAGAGTCTCAGGCCTTAGTGTTCTATTTTTTATTAAAATAACACACCACATCAGTACCTGATAGTTTAGATAAATGTTTAATTTTTAAAGTCAATAATAATAATCATTCCAAGAAAGTTTTGTAAAAGGGCACTCAAAAAATCTGTGAGTTGTTGTTTCTATGTTACAAAGTGCATGAATAGTCAAGAAACTGAACCTGTGATTCAGCAGTAGCCCTGATGGGTAAATTGCATTCATCATTTTAAAGTGTGTTTCTTTTACTTTAGGATATATTGGGCAGGAGTGATAGAAAGTGACAGCTTTTTCCCCCCAAAAAAATAATAATAATAATAATAATAATAATAATAATAATAATAATAATAATAATAATAAAATCAAGCCCTTAAAAGCAGTCACGTCAAAGCGCTTCACAATTACTAGTACAGAAATAAATAAACAGATTATACATAAAAAGCACAAGGAAATATAACAGTCATAAAAACACCTTTCTAAAAAAGTAAGTCTTTAAATTAACTTTAAAAACACTCAAAGAAGCAGAGTCCCTGATATCTAGTGGAATAGAGTTCCATAATTTGGGGGCATAGCAACAAATCACAGGTTCAACATCTCGGCACACTGAAGGTTGCCACATTGTACATAATTCTTTCGTTAAATGATTTCTTATCCATTTATTATTGCATTTGGAGTTTGTGAAATCAATACCATTTATTTTTAAACAGGGGCTTTTAGGGGAAATATCATAACAATTTAAAATGTAGGCGTGAATATGGAATGGAGTTAACCACTTTGTTTTATTGAGAAGGTGTACTGTTTTTATGTGTAATAACTAGTTCTTCATATTTAAAGAGTAATTACCATCAAAAACATCTTTCAGATTCAAACCACTCCTTATAGAATATTATATATATATAACAGTTATACTTATATTATTCCAAATAATTGTGTGGTGTAAAGTTATGTGAAAATATTAGTTTCCAAAACATCAATGCTTCTTTGTGAAAATTGGACAATTTAATGGGAATTTTAGACCGCATAATTCAAGAAACTTGACAGGTTATACACAGCATTTACAAAACTACTTACAGTAGAACGTCAAGAAAATCTGAATTCCACAAAGCAGCAGTAATAGTTGACAATGATTTTGTATCTGTGATGCAACAAACTAAAACACCTGTACACCATTAGTTGAATTCAGCTTATAAAGAAAGAGGGGAAAAAACAGGCAGAAAATATTTTTAGGATTTGCTTGTTATAGTTGTATTCTTAGTATGATACTTAAATGTACTAGCAAATGTGTTCCAAACTACACTGAGAAAAGTATTTTCTTAATTCTTTCAGGTCCTATGTCGGACCAGGTTCGACATTACAATTTTCCCTTTCCATTTCGATGTTTGATCCTGTCTGACATCAAAAATACGTAAAGCACAGGTCTCTAGTCGTTTTTTCTCTGGAAAAAGCCGAGAGAACGTTTCAATGGCCGAGTGAGGCCGATAGGAGCCGAATGAAGCCAAAAAAATAAAAAGGACTTATCTGATAGCCCCATGCACCACAGAGATAACACAGACATAAACAAAGGAGATTATAATTAAACAATTTCCCTGCCAAGCTAAATTGTTAATTATGATATTATTTAATTATCACCCGCATCTGGTAATTATTGTAAATTTGTGCCAGGTGCAGGGTTTGAAAAGGGTGCAGCCAGTTTGTTTGGCGCTGCTGTGTGTGAAAAAGCCTGCTTGATATTGTACTCAAGCGTATAGAAAGAAAAAGGTACCCTGCCCCTGGCACTAGTTTACAATAATTACCAGGTGCGGGTGATAATTAAACAATATCATAATTAACAATTTAGTTTGGCAGGGAGATTTTAACCCTCTCCATGCCACACACACATTTTCCCTGCACAGGGCTAGTTGCACTGCCACACATCCTCCCCCATGCCTTTTTAAGACACCGGCCATACCAAGGCCACCCCCTTGAAGTCTGGCACCCACAGGAAGGGACCGCGATTCGGGGACCCAAACGGCTTGCCAGGGGCGACTGACGCATAGGTAACCTGGAGGGTGTAGCAACAGGTAGAGGTGTGAGCTTCGGGATCGACGCAGAGATATCTGGGACTCCAGGGGGAAAGCAGCAGTGGCGTCATATGACCGCGCCGTGACGCAGCTCGGGCACTTCCGGATTCCGGACCGGACAACTCCAGTTCCTGCACAGACAACCCCGGTTCTGGTGTAGGCTCTGGCCTCTGGCTCCGGTGCAGGTTCAGCTGCAAGCCGTTCTGGTTCCAGCGCAGGCACGGGAGATTCCTCTTCTGGCGTCTGCACTCTGTTGTGGTGCAGGCCACATCACCTTCTGCAGCTGCAGCTCCAGCTCGGACACAGGGAACTCCAGTTCCCATGTGGGCAACCTCTGCTCTTGCCTCCACCACTGGTTGCTCTCTCGCTGCCTGCAGGTCGCTTCCCGCGTCCCAGCCGTGGACTTTTCCACAGTCCTGATTAGCTCTGCAAAGTTCACTTTGTCTTCTGGGTCAGTTGGGGCACTCGTTACTGCTGCCACCAGATGTAAGCCGAGCTTCATTCACTCGGGTTTGTTGCCCCTTTAAAAACCACTGACCCGACACGGGAACTTGCAGTTTTAGTGTGGATGCGCACTTATTTACAAAAACAAAATAAACACCTAGCTCCTTTTTGAGCACTAACTAAACATAACCAGGAACCTAACTAACAGACAGGACAGCTAAGCTGTTTACCTGTTAAAACAAAATCAACCAAAACAAAAACACAGTTTTCTAAACAAAACACACAAAAAGACTATACACAGTACTTTTGTCTTTCAATAAGCTTGAGCACACTATCAAGCTGGCTTCATCACACACAGCAGCCCAGAACAAACTGGCTGCACTATTTTTAAACCCTGCAACTGGCACTAATTTACAGTAATTACCAGGTGCTGGTGATAATTAAACAATAACATAATTAACTATTTAGTTTGGCAGGGAGATTTTAACTCCCTCCCTGCCACAAACACACATTTTCCCTGCACAGGGCTAGTGTCCCTGTCACAATAGGTATAACTGCAGTGTACAAAAATGAATTCAATTGATTGTTATTATTTTTTTATTTTTTTTATTTTGGTTGTATGTAAAAGGTTTAAATGATTGCAAAAATAATTTATTTTAGCCCTCAGATGTGTTTGTGCATTAGCCATGTGACAGTAAGGCCAGGCACCTGAAAGGGATGGGTCTGCTTTCACAGTGGCATGATTATGTTCACCACGAAACTGTTCATTGAATTGGTTTCCAGAGAATACTAATGGAACCCAATGTTAGGAACAATACCTTTTAGCTGCCTCTGTTTCTTTAGGTTAAGAGATATGAAGAATATATTATTATTATTATTATTATTATTATTATTATATATTATTATTATTATTATTATTATTATTATTACGTCCTTGTAACTGAAATGCCTCAATCAAAGAAGTTAGAAAACTTCCATTTAAAATTCAAAGTCATATGCTAGTGAGGAAAATCTGGTTTTAACAATCTTGTGAAATTATGAAACTCTTTTCGTTAAACCCAATACTGGAACTGGTACTGTATTTATGAAAATTAAAAGCTCTTCCCACCACTTTCCACAATCAAACAGATGTGTACCTTTTTTATTAAATAAAAATTAATTGTCATGAGTTTGAATAAGGACTTTTGTATCTTAATATGTTTTCAAAGAAAACTGAAATGCCTTTCTGTATTGCTGCTGAATTAATTTATTTCACCCTTATCTATAATATTATATAAAGTTTACCTTTCTGCAATATGAAACCAAAGACATGATTTTTTTACTTAATTTGAACTGGCAAGACCAAGAAGCTTTACAGAATCATTCCATTTTAACAGCTCTTTGTTGTGCGGTTTTGGCTATGCATAGGAGTTGTTCTTTCAACATGAATAAGTATTACTTCAACAGCTCAGTTGCCATCTAGCCAATTGTGCTTGGTCTTACAAAATGTAATTTTGTTTTTTTAAGAGTAATACAAACTTAATTTAGTTAATTACTTGGCTTAATAATATGTTAACCAATTTGTGTATGGTTTATCTACAGTTAATTAGTCCTAATAAGTCAACATAGATGCAAAATCTGTTAAATTTTTTTTAGACAACAGTGCTTTTGAAACTCTATTAATGTATTTACTAATGATGTACAATGAACAAACAATGGAACACATTTGTTAACATAATCAGTAAACTTGTTTACAATTGTAGCAAATGATTTCCACAATAACGCTTATCTTTCTCAATGTTTAACAGTATTCAGTTCAATGTACAGAAGAATGATATTGCTTAAATTAAAAACCTGGCGGAAACCTACATAATATCAAGAAACTTTGAAGCCTAAAGGTATATTCCCTAATTGTTTTTAGCAGAATTTTTATCTGAAATGAAAAAAACTAATTACAATTTGAAAATAAAAACATAACTTAAAACTGCTTAAAAGGTGCTAAATTAAATATCTGAGTTGTTTATATCTGCGCTTTTGCTTTTTTGAAAAAATCTTGCTAATAACTATTTGGAGTAAGGAGCTCAAAGTGGTTTACTACTGCATGCAATTAACCACTTTTTTTCATTAAATAAATCCATGTTAGTTTTATAAAAATAAAAAAAAAGAAAGAAAGAAAATACTTTTAAAGACCTGGTTAAGAATTTCAGCAAAATACTGTAGCAGGGCCTTTTTGACCAACTTCAGCTAGGGGGTCCCAGGAATATACTGTACAGTAGGAAAGGTTGGAAAACAAACATTTTAAAGACAGGTGTTATATAATGTGAATAAAGCACACTAGACCATATAAACAGAATACAAACTCCCTTTCTCGACTTGGTTTAGTCTTCCAGGTTTCATGTGTGGCCATCTTTCTTTTGAGCACAGTGACACAAGAGAACGAAGACACCAGGAAAGTGGAAAAAAAACCTCCCAGTAACAGTGTGTGATAGACTTGAAAGGAACCAAGAAAGCTTCTCGATTTATGTTCTTTGTTTTGGTATTGAAGCCACTTGCCACTCTGGGTTTCACATTGTCATCTGTCCTCCTTAATCCCCCAAACTGAGTCCAGGTTTTACTTTCCCCACACAGAGAAATCAGTCATTTATTTGGTGAGAAAACAAATTATCTCAGTGTGGCTACAAGCTGAGCTAACACCAGAAACATTTCCTATCACCCAAGCTCCATATATGATGGGCATCTTTCCTGGTCACTGTATTTAGTTTCAGTCTAGCGGTATGAATCAGTCTGATGCAGAGAATGCCACCATCAGCTTGGCATGAAGAAAACTGTGTTGAAAGCTAGGTATGTGGGCCCAAAATTGACTATTTCCAAATTAAACATTTGTCGTAAATGTCTATTATTGTATTTAGTACTCGTAAAAATCCAACTTTACCTGGAAGTCCTGAGTACTTTCAATCAATACTGTACATACTTTAATGTTAACTTATGGGCTATTGATTAACTACAGCCTTAGATATTAACTGGAATGTTACTTTGAATAATAACTTAATTTACAATCACTTAACATGTAGACATGGGCTTTCCTTATTTTCCACCTGATTTATTTCTATTTTTTTTACAACCATTTAGTCCTGCCTTAATACTATTAATATTATTATACTGAGAAGTTGCTACTTTTAATTAGCTTCTGTGTTCACTTGTACTAGGCTGTTATAGTTTTTATAGTTTTCTGTAAATCTTCCTTTCTCGGTCTCTTGTGCTCTCCTTTTCCAAGTCAACAGACACGCTCCCGAAAAATTTAAAAAACAAAAGAAAATTGACAAATATATTTTATAAACTTCCTTAATGTAAATAAAGAAACGATAATATTGTATTCTTTATTGATCACCGTGCTACAGCAATATAAAGCATCACGACTCCACACACACACACAGAGAATATTACATTATATAGGTTGACAGTTAGGAAAATTGGTAGGTTAGGTTCAGGAGGGCATATGTGCGTTTTTAAAAACTTTTTTTTTTATTATTTTATTGGAAAACTGGACTTATTGGTCACGTGTTTCTGGCAATTCCTAGGAAGGTTACAATTAGCTGTCCAACTACTGCTTACAGTACATGCATACATTGCCTATAAAGAAGAAGAATTTACACACATACTGTTTACTGTCCTACAGTTATATAAAATAAAATCATAAATGTATGGCATCTGCAAGATTTCTTCTTTTTTTAATATTTCAAATATAAAGTTGTTGTGTAAAAATAATGTATTGATTGGAAATTTTCTATGAGTGGTTTCAAGTGTGGTCCTATTACTTGCTCTACAAAAAGTGAAAACAAAATTATGAAACCACTAAGGGACTTGACTTATGAGAGGTAAGAAATTTGACAATGATTTTTGAGAAAAGAAATTAAAACAACAGCACACTTTTTGGGAGCATGAAAGCTATTTAAAGGTGCATGTGTAAGGGCAATGCACCAACAAGCCCCTAAATGAAATGGCTAAGTTGTTTATTTGTGGTTTGGTAAAATAAAACTTGATAATGGCAATCTTCCCCATACAGCACTTGTTGTTTGAGCTGCTAAAAGTACATCTACTATGAAATCCTATGAACAGGAATGGATTCAAAATACACAGGCACAGATTAACCATGACTGCAGGGTGTAACTACTGTATCTAATATTATTAATCCTACTTTTTTGTTTTGATCTGCTACCTAATGATTAACATACGCAGTCAGGTTTGATCAATTCCCACAAGCTATAGTCCGAACATGTGTAAACTTTTAGTTCATGATGTCCATATGGGCTTGCAGTTGATTTATTCAATATTTCCTATGGAGGTGGAATTCTTAACATAACAAAAGTGGTCTCTGAATGCAAACAAGCAGTCTGTCGTCTCCAATAGGCAGTTTTGCAGTGAGGCAAGGAATGGGATTCCAGCATATTTGTTTGTGTAGAAGTGAGAAACTATCATGATGTCACCACGAGAGCACTAGCCTGTTCTCATCCAAGTCAAACAGATGAGCTCACAAGCAATCATCCTGCCTTCCCAGTACCTCCACCAGTGTCTGCTTGCAAACCGTCCTCTTCCAGGCTTTTTCTGTTACAGTGAAACCAAGCAATGGCATATTTATTGGCCATTGTTGGAGGCAGATGTTCTCATTGTGTTTGTGAAACACACACTCCGGGTTTTCCCATTGCAGAAAACAACACTGCACGAAGGCTACTTTTGGAACTTCCGTCATCCCAGTACAGTACTTCCTGAAGGGTAGTGTATATAACACATACATGTGTTGAGAGATGTACAGTAGTCTTGCATAACCTTTTTGTATTCAGTGCAAACAAGTGAATTGTTTTTTTTTTTTTTACTGGCTCTAATTTTACAATCTTTCTTTAGTTCAAATCTAATGACAGAAAGATTGAGTAAATTATACTGAGAGAGGGTAATGCTCCCAAATTTAGCTGGTTAAATTTGGTTTAATTAAGTTTTCTTTTCCATCTATTGTACTTGTTCTAAAAACTGAATACTTCATGAATTTTCACAGGGTGTTGTGATTATTTCATTTGTAAACAACACATTCGGCTACCCTTATTCCACTCATACAGATCAATGTTGAATTATGTCATTGTGATAGACAGAAAGGATCAATGTTGTAAATCTCCCTCCCGACCAGAAAGGGCGCTGTATAAGGTTGGTAGTATGCTTTCCCACAGACGGGTGGACTCAACAGTGGGTGGAAACAGGAAATCTGCCATCTTGGTCGGGGCATGTAGCTGTCAATACACGAAACGACTCAAATGCGATCCAAGCAGCAATTGGTTACACTGTGATGCCGACTTGACTGCAGGGAGGAGTTGGGTAGTAAAAGGGGATGCAGCTACGCAAGTACGCCGCTTTACACTGAGTGGATGATTAGGCAGCCGGAGCCTGCATTTGTTGTTTTGTCGGTAACACTTTGTATTAAGGTGCTGCTTATTAATGTTTTAAAAACATATAATATATGCTTGATAGCTATGTCATAGAGTGGTAATAAAGCATTATAGATGGTTTATAACCATGTAATAGCCATCAAATGAATTACATTTAAACATTCCAAAGTACAATAGGTGGCTAAAAACTGTCCCGTTTATAAAAACACAATTCCATCTATGACTGTTGCAAGGTTATAAAGCACCTACAATGCTTTATTAATACTCTATAAAATAGTTATTAAGCACCCATTATATATTTATACAACATTTATAAAGCATTAATAAGCAGCAACTTAATATACAGTTTTACCGTTTTGTCTTTGCAAAGGAGTAAAACAGAGACCAGAGCTGCAGCCACAGAGCCATCTCACTGCACAGCACAGGGCAACTGTGCACCACCAGCACTTCACAGACACCAAGAGCACAGTTTCATGCACAGAGGACTTATGGTTACGGAGTGTCTGGATTTGTTTTGTTTATTTTGTTTGGGACTACAACACGTCGTGTTATGCTTCCCCTATAATTGGTATAGGGGCGATCTGCTTTATTTTTGAGAAGTTTTTCTTTTGTTATTTTAATTAAATAAATGCAGATTTTTTGGGGGAGTAAATGTGTTAGAGTAGGATTTAAAAAGGACACAGTCGCACTGAATGTAATACTGGAGAAGCAATAGTGGCGACATCAGGAGTGGATGGCAGCGATGATGGACCAGATGCACTTGATGTTCTTGGTAGCCAATCCGAGGAGGGAACCGGCAGCTGAACCAGCAGTGCCCCTTCCCAAGGTGAGGGTAGTGAAGATGTCACTGGAGGATGATCCAAAGGCCTATTTAACAGACTTTGAGAGACAAGCTATGGCAGCACAATGGCCACGGGACTGGTGGGCTAATCAGGTGCGTCCCAATCTCATCTGGGAGGCCCAGGCAGCCTACCAGGCCCTGACACACGGTGGATTATGACGTTGTGAAGCGGGTCGTTCTCCAGCGGATCGATGTTACCGAGGAAACACATCGCCACCGGTTCCGGGAATACCGGAGACCCGCAGGAGTACGGCCCTGCGTGGTGGCGCAATACCTGTTATTGCTGTGGTGCAGAGGCTATGTGTATTGCTCAGATCCGCCCCTTTATTTTGGCTTCTCTCAGCTCCTAATGGTCTCACTTAACTATAGAAAGGTTTTCTTTCCATTTTCCAGTGAAAAAACAACTAGAGACCTGTGCATGATGTCTTTTTGATGATGTCAGACAGGGTCCGACATCGGACTGGAAAGGGAAAATTGTAATGTCGGACGCAAGCTCTTAGTGGAAAGGTTTAATGATGCTTTTTTTTTACTTGCCCGGTAGGACTAATGTTATTACACATGCTATTATTACTCCAGCAGACAACAAGGTTTGAGAGACACCATACCAGATCCCAGAGAGCCGTAGGAGTCCTGTACGCAAGGAGATGGAGGATATGCTCGGGCTTGGAGTTACTGATCCTTCCCAGAGCGAGTGGTGCAGTCTTATCGTGATGGTGGGCGAGAAGGATGGCGTCACTCAGTTCTGTGTGGATTTTAGAAAGGTTAATGCCATCTCCAAGTTCGATGCATATCCAATGCCCCAAGTGGATGAGCTCCTCGACCGACGAGTAAGGCGCAGTTAATCTCGACCTTGGATCTGACGAAGGGATATTGGTAGATTCCACTCACTCAGAGCTCAAGAGAGAAAATTGCTTTCTCTAACCCAGGTGGCTTGTTCCATTTCCGGTCGATGCCCTTCGGGTTGCATGGAGCTCCCGCCACCTTTTAGAGACTGATGGACCAGGTCTTAGCTCCCCATCATCAGTATGCAGCAACGTACATTGATGATGTAGTGATTTTTAGCTCCACTTGGAAGGAGCATATTATTAGACTTTCAGCCATCCTACAGTCTCTAAGGGAGGCAGGGCTAAAAGCCAAGCTGGGCAAGTGTGCATTTGGAAAGCAAGAGACCCTATATCTTGGCCCTCATTTCCACCTCTCCGGGAAGACAATGCAGCGCCTATTGTCTATAATCCAGCAAGAAAAAGATCATGGTTGGGGATATGAGTTGGAGGTGTTGATGTTTAACATTTGGTTGGCAACTGCAACATCTTATAGAGTTGTGTCAGCTGCATTTGGTATTCCCAGGTCGACTGTACTCCATGCAATCCACAGGGTTGCACATCATCTTAGAAAAATAATATCTGTAATAAATTGATTTTTCAAGCCCTGAAGACCTGGAGACCATTGGAAACGGGTTTGCTCAACTTGCACAGTGTCCTGCGTTTTAAATGGCAGTGGGCAGTATTGGTGGCTGTCATATTCACATAAAAGCACCATCGCCAGATATAGCACAATGCTACTTTAACAGAAAGTTGTTTTATTCTGTTTAGCTCCACGGAATATGTGGCCACAGGAGATCATTCATGGACATCTTTGTTGGTTACCCTGGGTCAGTCCATGATTTGAAACGTCTACTAAACAGTCCTGTCTTTACAAAGCCCCTTTACCCACCAGATGGCAATTTTATATTAGCTGATGGTGGCTATCCCTGCCTAAAGCAACCAATCTGTGTCATGACACCATATAAGGAGCTGGTCCAAAATAAAGTTCAGACCATATAAGGAGCTGGTCCAAAATAAAGTTCAGACCAGGTACAATCATCAACATTCAAAGGCTCATACAATCATTGAACTGGCCTTTGGTATGATGAAAACTCACTGGAGAAGTATTTTTTTCAAGTCACTGGAGGTCACACTTTTGTACCAGAGGTTATCACGACTTGTGCAATTTTACATAACATTTGCATTTTTGCAGGCTATGTTATTGAAGGAGAGGCCATAGACTTCAGTGAGGATTCTAATAAAAAAAAAAAAAAAAATACAAAAATATATATGGAAATATTTGTTTTGTTTATATTACATTTTTTGATTATAAGAATGTATCACTCCTCTCCTCTGCTGCCCTCTCTCGCCTTTCTTCCTTTTCTGCCTCCACTTTAAAAAAATCTAATATATTGTAACTCTCTTCTACTCTCATTCTCATTTTCTTAGGGGTTGGACTGGACAGGGGTGCAATGGAGGTTGATGGTGACTCATCCACAGCGGATGAAGCGATCAGGAATGGAGGACTAATTGATGCTCTTGCCCCAATCGTTTCATCCATTGTGGAGTACCACTGCCTAGAGGCTGCAGTGGCTTCACCACCACCTGTCCCAGATCCAGTTGGTGGATTTCTCAATTCCTGTAATCACAAAAAAAAAAAAAAAAATCACATCTTGAAACTCTGAATGCTATGAAAATAGTCAAATACTATAACTTTGCATTGAAATACTTTTGCCATTACACTCGATTAGCTGATCTCGAGTAGCTGCAGAGTTTATTTCAGACAAACATCAAATTAATTTATTACGTTGAATGTAAGCACACTAACACAGCGAGATTGTTGAGAAATGTTACTGTGAATTGTTTAAAAACAAAATTGTAAACTCGAATTGAAGCAAAAGAACGTTGCAATGCAGAAAAAAGGATTGCTGTATAATTTTCTTTTAAGGCTGCAACATCGGCATTGTTGTTTCTATAGACAGGCAGGAAGCGCATTTATTGATACAGATGGATAACTTGTCCCACCATTTTCTCTTTGAGTGCCGAGTTATCTGGCGTTTACTGTATTTCATTTTAAAAATGTTTTTTTTTTTTTTTTGTTTAATTCGAGCAAATGAAGACTTATGAACACCTACTTGGCTAGAACAAAAAAACTGAACTGGTAATTCATTTCGTTCGGGGCCGAACCGGTTCGTATCCCTGGATATTTACATACCTTTTGTTTTTGGTTTGTTTGTTTACTGTTTCCCCCGAGGAGCGATTGACTCAGAGTACTGATTTTATGCAAACGTCTTTGTCTAGCCTTTTTTATATATTTTTAATACTTATGTTTCATCAAAAATGTGTAAAAAAAAAAAAAAAATACAGAAGCTGCTATAAAGTTGTTATTATGATAATGCTGCTACTAGCATGCATTTCATTATGACAGCATGGTTCTGGTTACAGGTCATTAAAAACTAACAGGATGCAGATTACCAAAAATCTACTGTAAATTAGTCTGTTGAAATTTCTCTAAATTTCAACTTACTTATTTTTGAATGATTTTTCTTTTTTTTTTTTGTCGTGGATCTCTTGTGCTTACCCTCTCCCTCCCTTCTAAGAAATATATTCAAATTATTAAAAAAGGGCTGTGAAAAAAACAACATCTTCTTTAAAAATCCATTTTAAACTAAATATGTGGTAGGAAACAGGGTTAGGGTGTTCTCCTTTAAATAACTATGTTAAACTATAAGCACGTGTCTCCATCTAGTGGGCATCCTTAAAATGTGTTCTTATTCCATCTAGAGCAGGGATGTCCAATCCTGGCCCAGGAGGGCCGGTGTCCCTCTTGGTTTTTGTTCCAACTGTGTCCTAAATTACTGTTCTATTTAGTGGCCCTCCAGAACCAGGATTGGACACCCTGATCTAGAGGAACTCTATAGAAATCAACTGTTTTGTTTGTACAATACGCCAAGAAATCATACATGTTAGGCACATCATAGGTGTTTAATCATTAACTGTGACACACTTAAAGATCAAAAAAGTACCGTACTGCAAGCACCAAGCCTTTTCTTATTTAAAAGCACCATGTTATGAAACTTTGAAGCCTGCAAATTGACATCTAAATGTTTTTTTTTTTAGAATTGTATTTGGGATTAGGTAGAAGATACACTTGATAGACTGGATTCTGAACTCTATTTTTTCTGTGGCTGTATATTTACTAAACATTTAACTGGAAATGTCCTGTTTTATGACGATCTTGTATGGACTTTTTTTTTACAAAAGATTTAATCATTTACATTATCTTGATACATTGTAAACCATTGTAACTGAATACTGTATGTGCAAATACATGTGAAAAATAAATGTAAATCTGAAAACTAAATGAGAAAAACGATATGGTAGTATGCTGATGTTTACACAAACGGCTGGTTTCACAAACCCTGATTTGCACTACTCTTGGAGTACCTTTTGCTACTTTAGGTACTGCAAAATAGTCCAAGATTAGTGCTAATCTGGATCTATGAAACCATCTGTAAATGTTTAAACGTTTTATTTATTGAACATAGATTTACAGCCTTAACATCACTAAATCAATTTTGTGCAGTTTATGCTGGATGTGGCATGGGGTCATTTACAAGCAGTTCAAGGCTTTAAACGCAGCGAGAGCAAGGTTTGTACTGCTCTTTCTCCCCCTAAGATATAGGCTGGAGCTGGTCTAATGCATGCTCACAGGGGAATACAGGGAAGGTGACATTGTCACTGTCTGTGTGGGAATGGCAAACTAGCATGTTTAAGGAGCATAAAAATTAATCACAATAAACTAAAACTTACCCATCTCAGTGCCCACCTTGATATAGCTCCTTGCTCTTCCCTGTAGGCCCAGAAGATTTGGTCAGTTGTGTAGTTGCTAGACTTTCCCTATATCACAGAAACCCCTGTAAGGAAAATGAAACACTTTTTCAAACCAGTAACTCTGTGCTCTAGAAGTCAAGAATGTCCTATTAGCTAAATAAATGCTGGCTAGGTTGTAGGATTGCATTTATTAGATTTTTTTAATATTATTATTATTTTATTATTTAAGAATTTGGTATACTTGGTATATATTTTAATATATTTAAAATACCTTAATACCACCTCCCTAACATTAAAAAAAAAAAAAAAAAAAAGATTTTCCAAAGTCCTAATATCATAGTATTTTGATTGTATTTAGTCATGTCAAATACTGTGGTCAATAATCAATCTCCTTGAGGGAAAACACCAGCAGGATTAACATAGGTTTAAAGGTTGGTTGTATATATATATTTATTGTGAATTAAATCAAACATTTGACAGCTGATTGATTGGCCTGTGAGTTCTTAAAGAGAAAGTAGGGCGTTCCCATTGTTAACATCCTGACATCTTTTTACATATATAACGTTAAAGTCTTGTTTCAAAGTTCTTTTCAAAGGGGGTGGACACTATCCAACCAAGCTATTTCAGTTTTTATTTTTAATTAGTTTTCTACAAATTTCTTGAATATTTTTTCACTTGAAAAAAAATGTAATGCATTTTAATTCCAGGCTATAAGGCAACAAAAGGTGAAAATTTTGAAAGGGGGTGTAGACTTTCTATGGGATATATATATATATATATATATATATATATATATATATATATATATATATATATATATATATATATATATATATATATATACACACACACACACATACATATTATTGTCCACTAGAACATAAGTAATTGTTACATCATAATGTTTTGGGTTTTTTTTTTGTTTTGTTAGTACAATAGGCTTTTTTATACAGTGCCTCTCTTACACCGGGTTATGTTATTCGATAAAATTGTTACATTTATATATTGGCATCCTATGATCACAAAATACACTACAATGATTTCTATCGTTACAGAAACGGAGAAACAAACGCTGCGTGATTGGTGGTCCCCTTCAGACCAGAGTGATTGACTTGAATACCCACTAGAATTTTCTCAGAGCATTAGGTGATTAGGGCATTTGCCAAGAACTCCCACCTTTCGCTTCCAGAGCCCGCCACCTCTCCGAAGTCAACCCACCCTGACCGTAACCCTAACCCAAACCCAACCTTAAGCAACCCCAGCCCTAAAACCTAACCCTAACAATTATGAATCATCCGATGCTCTTAAAACGGTTTCTAGTGGTTAGCTCCTTTGTGCTGCGAGAGACTGCGTCTTTAAACGTAACAAACAGGTTTCCATGGTTTGTAGTAACTACTGTCGGAGGCCTGTAGTTTCATTGGAAATCCGGCAGACGGCGAAGTATAAAGACATTGTGGGAACTAAAAGCCAACACCGAATCAGGCAGGAGCTGCCATCCCGTACAGGAACTTTACAGGCACAACTCGTTTTTTTTTATTTTTTTTTATACTGCTTCCCAGATTTGAGGTATGAAAACATGGCGGTAAAAACGAGACTGCAAGCCTACAGAGAACACACCAAGCCGCAGGACAGCGTCGCAGACCATGCTAGAAGTCCAGTCGCAGCCCGCAAAAGCAGCAGACTCTCATCAAAAAGAGGAGTCAGGGACAGCAAACAACCTTCCAGCATCAACAGCTTGATACAAAATAGCACATTTGCTGCGAGCATCAAGAGCAAACTGGGCCTGAGTCCGTATGTTGTCATTAAAATAGGAATCACTCTGATTATAGGTATACATAACAGTAGATTGCAGTTGTGCTGTTCATGGCTATCATTTCTGTTACTGTTAGACTCTGATTTGTACGTGTCACAGAAAACAAAGTATAGTAGAATGACATTTTCTTCATCGTTGTTTGAAACATTAGTTCCACGTCATTTGGATCTTAAAAACCATAGCGAGAAAGTGGAAATTAATTAGGATTACGATCTCATTGTATCAGCACTTTAATTTGTATCTTTTCGGAGAATTGTGTACCTGTGTCCACCAGTACGTCATGTTTAAAAGAAGAAAAAAAAAAGGTTATACCTTCGCGTCAATTAATATGAAAAATTACAGCAGTACTTTTGCTGAAGAGTTCTATTCTTGAAATAAAACTTTCTAAAGTCAGGGAAGTTGGACTTGTGTGTAAACACGTAGCCAAAACACAGTAGTTTGAATTGTAATGTTTTCTAGAGTTGATTTACAGTGTGCCTTCGTGAATTTGTATCATTAACAATAAACACCATACCCATTCACTAATTCACTAGCCTCAAAATACATCTATCTAGCTTGCTGACACATTTTATAATGCCAGTGTATACAAGCTACACATTACTTTTGTAATTGTTAATTTTGTAATTTTAAACTTTACTTTTTTTTCTTTCAGCTGCTGTAGTTGGAATTTTACATTGGTGAGTATTAACGTTTGCTTGTACAGTAGTTTCAGGCTGAATTTCTTCCTGTCCTGTGTGTGTGTTTGTGTGTGTGTTTGATCTGTATCTGGAGAACTGCTAATCCAAGTGTGATGAAATTTAAGGGTATTATTCAGTATGAGTTATGAGGGTATTCAAATCTAAGGCAATATATAGGTGCTTGTATATACCATATGCACCATAGATCACTTACTTTATCTCTTCGTCTATGCTCTGGATGCAAGTTATGGCAGTCTACCTTTTTAGGGGGATAGACCTTGATGGATTGTACTTCATTTAACCTGTTTTCTAAACTTTTCTCTTTTTTTTTATCAGGTACCATATTTCTAATCTTTTTGAAAATGACAGGCACTTTTCTCACCTTTCAACCCTGGAAAAGGAAATGGCTTTTCGTACAGAAATGGTAAGCAATTAAGTAGTGCCCCACTTTTTTTTCGCAAGGTACTGCACAAATTTGAAAATTGGCATAATTGACAACTATTTTAGTGTATTTGTACAGGGGTGAAAGAGCCAGGACTCAAATTTCAATAACTTCTTTTTGAACCGCTTGCCTTAGAATGATGAAACTTTGGCATTTGGTACATAAAGGAGTAAACAAACTGTATGCAGCTAAATAGCTAAATAGAGTTTCTGGTAATTGTTACCTTTGGCGCTACAGAGGCATGCCAGAAGGAGCTGGCAATAGACAGACTTTTCTCCTGGTTTAATTAAATGTAATTTTAGTTAAAGCTATGTTTAGGAAAACAACAAATCCCCCTTTAAATAAACATTTTGTGTAGAAAGAGTTCATTATGAAGTAAAAACCTACCAAGAAAGGACCATCCCAGCTCTGTTTCAAGTTGCTCTTTATTACATTCGGATGTATAGAAAGATTTTTGCTTGGCTTGGATGTTTTTTTACCACATCAAATCTATTGGTTTCAGTAGTGATACAGAGTACAAGGTATTTGATCACAAATATTTTCATTGTCAAAAAACAATTGCAGAGTTCAAGTTAGCAATAACATTTGACAAGTAACTTGAACTCTGCAACTGTTTAAGAGCTGAAAACAAGTAAAAAGGTCTAATTAAGCTGATTATTAGTTCAATTAAGGGTCTATTTAAGTAATTGAGAGCTCGGTTGGAATGAAAACCAGCAGCCACAGGGAGTCCCCAGGACTGGGTTTCAGAAGCCCTGGTGTAAAGTATTGATTGGGTGGTTTTGTTGGATAATTGACCAATTGTGTCCGTTTATTATTGTGCTGTCCAATAGATGTGAACTGAGCTTTCATTTTGATGTTTCGCGGGCATCTACTGGTCCCATTAGAGTCCCGCTAGAGCTGGAAACGGATTGGCTGATGATACTGAATATCATTAAAAATCTATGGCTGGGAAGCACAGGCTGTCAGTCATTCCATATATACAGTACAAAAGGAAGAGGAAACACTAGGTTTGTCCTTGCATTTTGTTGCTTGCCTATTATTGGGTGACCAGATTCTAACCAAGGTTCAATGCAGTAATGCTTTATTAGGTGAGCTACTGGTGACACCTGATAACCTTTATGACACAGTAGCCATGTTCCTTGAACTTGTATTTACATGGTCATTTGGCTAGAAGTTAGCAAACCTAGAAGAACTATTACAATTATGTACCATATCTTATAATACTATTTTCATTTATAAAGCATCTTTCATGAACATGCATGCCAGGGCAGTTTGCAGGCTGACAAATTAACACAGTTCTGTACACATTTGTTTGGTTAGCAGTGGGCGGTGGTGAAATGTACTGCAATTTTAGCATCCCCAGCACTTTTTCACCTTGCAATATTTGATTATTTCTACATTCTGCAAGTGTGTTTTTTTTTTAGTTTTTTTTTTAAATATAATTATTTCTGTTTGACTGATTTGTGTGATACATTTTGTTGCTGTGTTTCTGCTTAAGGCATATTGAAGTCTGTCTGTGTTTTCTTAGGAGGTGTTCCTATACTCAGACTACTGTAATACAAATATATATATATATATATATATATATATATATATAGAGAGAGAGAGAGAGAGAGAGAGAGAGAGAGAGAGAGAGAGAGAGAGAGAGAGAGAGAGAGAGAGTTCTCTTTTAATGTGGGGCATGGATGTTGCTGACTTACCTTAAATTATGCTACTTTATTTTTTTTCAGGGGCTTTACTATTCATATTTCAAGACAATTATTGAAGCTCCCTCATTTTTCAATGGATTACATATGGTGATGAATGACAGGTTAACAGAGTACCCTCTTGTTATTAACACTCTGAAGAGGTTCAATCTGTACCCTGAGGTAAGTTATTTTTGCAGTAGCTTGTATCTCAAGTTGTTTGATATTCTGTGTGGTGCCATGTGGATCATGGTGTAGGCTGTGTTTTTTTCGTGGTTATCACGGATTTCACGATTTCTATGAAATGTACCCATTGCTGTGTAACAGAAATTGAATTAACAGTGTAAATATACATTTTTATCACTTAAAAATAAATACAACAAACTGCCTTATTGAAGGACTACCTGTTACACTGCATTTAGGAACCTGGCAGCCAGTTTAGTTTGTTTCTGGTAAATGATATATTACACCAGCTACATCAAAGGTTTTACATTTTTCTGCTACAGAGCTCTGTCTAGTACAAGAAGGAGCCATTTCACCTATCTGTTGTTATTTTTACATTTTGTTTTTGTTTTGTTTGATAATTCTTAAAGTCTTTTAAAATGGACATAAAAATCTAAATATTCTACAATTTAGCATTTAGGCTACTGTTTTTCAGTTAAGCACTTACATATTTAGGAACATTTGTTTTATAATAACAAGAGAAAATGATCATTTTTTTTAATGTGACAGCACTGTTTTTTTCTGCTTTAATAAATATGTTTAGACCGGCGAAATAAGCACATTTTTACCATGAAAAAAAAAAAAAACTACAGCTCTAGTCATTGCTATAGTGTAGAGCAAGTGGATCCACCCAAATAGAAAGATTAAAGCCTCACATGACTAATTAGACTTTCAACTAAATTCACAGCTGCTGCAGAAATGCTAAGAGACCGTATATCCGAGCAACAAAACTAAGAACCAAGTAAAACATTGTGGACAGTGTATGTGCAGGTGTGGGGAATATTGGGTGGCAGAGAGGGGGTTAAAATCCTCCTTGCAAAAACATGTGGGAATGTGGCTGCAATAAATAATTAAATGATTAATCAAGCTCCAGCCACAGGTGTATTTAAAGGGTGATCCTTTAGAGGAGGAACAGCTGCCGGCTCTTGTGCCGAAGAAAGGGAGGGGAGCTGGTACCATCTCCAGCGCCAAAAAGGGAGAGCACCTCGGACATCTACCTCAGTTCTCTCGAGGCAAGGGGTTTGTGCCTCATCTGCAGGGAGTAGTTGGTGCACTTTGTGCTAAACCACCACCAAGATGAGGGGTGCCCAGCGCCACAGCCACTGCTGGGATACCCTGCGCTGCTGCCAGCGTTGACACTACTGGTGTGCCCCGCACTGATGTCAGCATTGCCTCAAGAGTTCTGCAGACACTGTAAAAACAACTCTGTGAATCTTGAGCCTAGAGCCCTGCAGTATAACATTTTTGGCTGGCCAGTAACTCTTAGCTTTCCATTAATTCATCAGTGAGGTACTATTTGCACTGTATTCTGTTGTGTGTAATCTTTTTCATTTGCATACAATGCTAGGCCTTTTTGGTTTTGTAAAATTATTGCACATCTACGTGGTAGATCCAGTAAATACTTTTATTTTTAAATTCTTGTTAGGTTGTGTTATTGGAGACTTTTCCAAATGAAGTTAGCTAAAGAGAACATCCAGTTTTTCAGTAGTTCTGCCTGCCTGTTGCCTATGCCCCTTGCAAACACATTGTTTGAGTTCAACCGAGTTGCTTTCTATTGGCATTTATCTCATGTCTGTATTTATTTGAAACACATGTGAAAGATAAAGAGGAAAGCCTCCTCTGCCAGCTTTCTTTGTTCTCTCTTCCTACAGGTGGTCCTAGCCATCTGGTACAGGATTTACACTGCAATAATGGGATTCTTAGGTATTGCAACCAAAATGTGCTGGGCTGTCAACAGGGGAGACGGATTAAAACCGATTGAAAGCTGTGAAGGCAAGTTAACATGCTGCAGTTTGTCTTCAGTTTTAGGTTAGGCTTTTGGGCTTCTAACCAATAAAACATGTGAAAGTCAATTTAATTAACTGCTAACCAATATTTTCTTTCCTTTTATTAACTTGCATTATTACTATTTTTTAAATTTTTTAAATTCCCATTGATAGAGCACCGCTTGGGTTTAATTTTTTTGTTAAAGTTTTTTTTTTATTACTCACAACACTGTCATGCTTGACCTAATTTAATAGGTATGTTACTTGTTGTACATTTAAATGGACCAACCAAGTTCAATCGTCATATGCATTCAAAAAATACCAACATCACAAAGTTTAACTTTCCAGCAGTAAATCTTTACGTAATATGCAGTAAAATGACTTGACTGAAGACCGGAGAGGTGAGTCGCTCCTTACTCTTGTTCAGATATTTTCTGTTATAATGTTTTGCCAGTAATGCTAATATGAATAAGGACAAGGGCGCTATATCAAGCATATGCTGTAGGTCACACAGTTTGATTGCATTTACAGCAGTCTTTTAGTGAATTTCAACATGAATTCATTGAATTCCAGGAAGTATGTATACTGTTGTCTTTGCACTACCTGTATCTTCCAAACTGAAGCATAAAATAAAATCAATAATATAAAAAGTAATATTTAAGAAAAATGGTGATGTCCCCAAATGGACCAATGAATGTTTCCAAAAATGTTCTATTTTCAATGCATCACATGGTCTCTACAATGCATAACACAATGCAGAAGGCGTACTTAAATAAAGCTAACTCTGCAAACTCATTCCTTTTTCTTTTTCTCATTCCTGATTAGCCCTATTCTGTCTCAATATAGTATCATTTTAACAAGCGTAATACTGAAAAGTGGCGCTAAGTATGTCAAAATAGACAAACTGTAAAATTAGCTGTTACCTTATACATAATACCCTGGTATTATCCCCAGAAGGAAAGGTGCTTAGCTTTTTTTAGCATCTCTGCTATAAATCCGATGTAATTGTATATTGACATTATGATTTCTGCTAGCTTTCCTTTTATTCCTTAGGTTTGGGAGACCCAGCTTACTTTTATGTCACATTTGTGTTCATATTAAATGGGCTGATGCTGAGTTTATTTTTTATCTACGGGACATATTTAAGGTAAGAAAATGCTGGTGTTTTTTTTGTGTTTTTTCTTTTTTTTTTCTTGACATGGGCATCCAGATTGAGTGGAAGATGTGAGTACAGTATACATATGCCTTCTGTTTTTTGGTTTTTATTAATTTCATTTTTCTGTGGTTATTTTGAGCTACTTTCTAGTTTTACATAAATATTTTTTTGAGGCTTTCACTGTTTATATACTGTATGCAATTATTGTTTTCGGTTAATTTCCAAAATGCTTGGGTGTTTTTTTTTTTTTTCTGTCACAATAGTAGTAACAGGACAGTACTTGCACACTTAGCTGTACCTTCTTTAGCTTTAAATCCCACAAACAACCCCTTCTGTTGTAATTGCAATCTCGTTTTAAATCTCAGAAGTGTAGTCTCCAATAGAAATGTAGGAATGTGCTGCCACTCAGTAGTTGGGGCGGGTTTAAAGTATTCAGAACAAATCAATGATAGATAGGGTCAGGAAAGAGGGACATTGCCCAACTGCACAGAAAGGTAGTTTTTTAATGTGAAAGTGGTGGTCACCATTTCCAGTGTTTCATTTTCTTAACTTTTTCATTTTCTTTTTCATTTTCTTTGGGGGTGTGTGAGGCGTGTGAGTACAAATGGATTTTCCAGACAGTGATTTACGTGTAACTGCACAGAAAGGTTTTTTTAATGTGAAAGTGGTGGTCACCATTTCCAGTGTTTCAATTAAAATTTTATTTAATATTAGTCACGTTTTTTAATTACACTGTGGTGGTCCACCAGTTTCCAGTGTTTCATTTCTTAAACTTTTTCATTTCTTTTTTCATTTTCTTTGGGGGTGTGTGAGGCGTTTGTGAGTAAAAATGATTTTCACAGACAGTGAGTTTACGTGTAACAATAAAATTATTTACTTAACGAGACAAGTTAAATGAGGAAAAAATGGATTTTCGAGAAAAAAAAGAAAAAAATAATAAAAAAGGATGTGAGGGAGGGAGTGCGGGAGTAATCAAAAACAAAGGAACGGGAGCCTCTTAGTCCTCTTCGCGTTCTGCTTTAATCCAAAAAAATAAAACAAAAGGAATAAAAACAGAAAAGAACCAGTTAGTAAAGCCCCCGTTCGTGACACAGTCCACAACAACCAAGTCCTCCTCCAGCCTGTTTCTCCCCGCCTCTATTCCTTAGGACCAACCCCGAACACAGTAGCACGTTCCCTTTAGTATGCAAACCCCGCCCCGGTAGTCAGTGGATCACCAATCCCAAACTGACAGGTATCCTTAATTTCACTTGACTCCAGTGGCTGGAATTTACATACTCGTACTTCCGCCCCTCACCAAGGTGCCGCCCCTCAAAAAGATGACTTTTGTCATGGTCACAAGACCTTGGTAAGGGAAATCCCGAGTTGGTTTGATGCCTTCTACTGTTGGGAGGCTGAATTGCAGACCGAAACCCCTTTGACTCATCACATATCCCACCCCTCAGAGTGGAGCCGAAGGAACACTCGGAAACCTCTAACCCCTCCTTTTCCCCTCCCTCCCGGGAAAAAAAATCAGCGTTTTGATGTAACTTACCTGCACGATGCCTTATTTGAAAGGCGAAGGGTTGGAGCGCCAGGTACCACCGCGTAATCCTAGCGTTTGAATCCTTCATTGTGTCTAACCACTTTAAAGGGGCATGATCTGTGATGAGTACAAAGGGTCGTCCCAGAAGATAGTATTTTAAGGACTCCACCGCCCATTTTACTGCCAGGCATTCTTTCTCTACCACAGAGTACCTTTGTTCTCTCGGCAGTAACTTCCGACTAATATATAATATCGGGTGTTCTATACCATTTTTTTCCTGGGACAGAACCGCCCCCAGACCAGTGTGTGATGCATCGGTCTGAAGGATGAACTCTCGGCTGAAATCCGGGCTTACTAATGCTGGGGCCTGACTCAAATTAGTTTTAATAGATTCAAAGGCTGTCTGACACTCTGCACTCCACTTAATTTTATTTGGAGCGTTCTTTTTAGTGAGATCAGTGAGAGGGGCGGCTATAGTGGAAAAGTGTGGAATAAAGCGGCGGTAATAACCAGCCAACCCTAACAATGATCTCACCTGGGTTTTTGTGGTAGGTACCGGTGAATCCAACAAAGCCTGGACTTTTGAAACCAACGGTTTCACTCTACCCTTACCCATTATGAAACCTAAATATTTTGTTTCTTCTTTTCCAATAGCGCACTTTGCCATGTTCGCTGTGAGCCCCGCCTTCCTCAGAGACTGTAGGACGGCTTTTAATCTACTCAAATGTTCTTTCCAGGAAGAACTGTATATGACTACATCATCGATATATGCAGCTGCATACTCTCGATGAGGTTGTAATACCCTGTCCATCAGTCTCTGGAAAGTTGCGGGAGCTCCATGAAGTCCGAACGGCATAGTACAAAATTGAAAAAGACCATCTGGGGTTGAGAATGCCGTTTTCTCACGAGAGGCTTTTGCTAATGGAATTTGCCAGTATCCTTTCGTCAGATCCAAAGTTGAAATAAACCGAGCTCGCCCCAGCCTGTCTAAGAGTTCATCTACCCGAGGCATGGGATATGCATCAAACTTAGAGATAGCATTCACCCTCCTAAAGTCTATACATAACCGTAGTGACCCATCTGGTTTGTCTATTGGTACAATTGGGCTACACCACTCACTTCGGGAAGGTTCAATTATCCCAAGTTTCAACATACACTCCACCTCCCTCCGGACAGAATCTCTCCGACTTTCTGGAATGCGATACGGTCTCTGTCTAACTCTCAGACCTGGCGGAGTGATAATAGCATGTTCAATCAAATGCGTTCTTCCGGGCACGTTAGAAAACACATCACCAAACATTTTGATTAAATTGCTTACCTCTTTGCGTTGATCAGGAGTTAATTGTTCCCCCATCGGAACCCCAGCTGCTGATACTGGCTCAATTGAGGGTCCATAGTCCTCTCCCTCCTGTTCGGGAGATATAAAATGGACCTCCCGTTCTTTCCACGGTTTGAGGAGATTAACATGATAAATTTGATTTTCCTTCCGACGCCCAGGCTGTCGAATCTCATAATTAACTTTTCCAATTGCTCGAATGACCTCAAAGGGACCCTGCCATTTAGCAAACAACTTAGATTCCGATGAGGGCAACAATAACAACACTTTGTCTCCAGGTCGAAAGTTCCTAATTCTTGCATTTTTATTGTAGCTTTGCTGCTGCTTCTGCTGTGCCACTTTGAGATTGTCATGTGCCAATCGACCGACTAATTCTAAGCGATCGCGTAGCTGTAATACATATTTCACTATATTTTTAGAGTCTTTTGACTGTTCTTCCCAGCCTTCTCTTATGAGATCCAAGATACCCCGCGGCTGCCGACCGTACAAGAGCTCAAACGGAGAGAACCCCGTTGAGGATTGTGGTACCTCACGAACTGCAAAGAGCAAGTAGGGAAGCAGTTTAGCCCAATTACGTTTCTCCTGATCTACAAAGCGGCGCAACATACTTTTTAAAGTCTGATTAAATCGTTCAACAAGCCCATCCGTTTGAGGATGAAAAACTGAGGTTCTAATTGAACGGATTTTCAATAATTTGTATAATTGCTGAATACAGCCAGACATAAAATTAGTGCCCTGATCAGTGAGAATTTCTTTCGGGATTCCCACCCTAGAAAATATTTTAACCAATTCATTTGCTACTACTTCTGCACTCATAGAGCGTAAGGGAACAGCTTCTGGATATCGTGTTGCGTAGTCCACTACTACCAAAATATACCGATATCCTGACTCTGCTCCCTCCAGAGGGCCTACTAAATCTACACCAATCCTCTCAAACGGTACTCCAATAATTGGCAGTGAGACCAGAGGTGCGGGGCGAACTAACTTAGGGGCAGCTAATTGACATTCCGGACACTCAGATACATACTTCCGCACAAGACCATAAACCCCTGGCCAAAAAAACCGGGCCAGAATTCGTTCCTGAGTCTTTTCAGTTCCCAAATGACCTGAAAATGGAATGTCATGCGCCAATCTCATGACTTCTGACTGAAAAGGCCTAGGAACCAATAACTGTTTTACGAGCTGTCCCGTCCCGGGAGCCCGGGTTATTCTATATAATAAGTGCCCAGATACAGAAAAATGCGGAAATACCACCGGTTGTCCTTCCTGCATATCCTTCCCCTCAACATATCTAACCTGTTTCCAAGCATACTGTAATGTGGGATCATTTTGTTGTTCATAGCCCAGGTCAATATCTCGGTCCCAATGATTAGGTACGCTGAGAGGAGTGTCTTTTATTATGTGACCTTCCACATCAGTAACCTCGCAGCCCCGGTCACACTGAACACCTACTCCTTTACCCTGCCGTTTACAAGATTGGTTTACCTTTGAGTCAGACCCCTCCCCTTGTCGTCTCAGAGTTCCCTCATATTTTTCCACCCTGCGCTCTCTCTTTGTTTTTCTCAGGCGGATTTTAGGGTTAAACAGGTCGGATTGTAACGGGAAAATCTCGCCAATTGTTTTCTCCCGTTGCTTAGATTGTCCCCTGGTAGAAACTAAGACCATTTCCCGACCTAAAATACGATCAAAAAACGGCCAGTCTCTTCCCAGGAGAACAGGGTATGGTAAACATTGCGCTACAGCCACTTTAACGTAAGCTGAGTAACCATCAACAGTAAGTCTAACTTTAGTGGTGGGATAAACCCGAGTTTCTCCATGGATACATGAGATAGCCACTTTACCCTGTGGCTCCCAGGTTACCCCCTCCAAAAGAGCTTGTCGAATCAATGTTTGTGCACACCCAGAGTCCGCAAATGCATTAGTACTCTTATCCCCGACCTGTACTCTTAATTGATAAGGGCCCTCCCAACATTCCCCAGTGTTCTTACCTGTTACTGCCGACCAGGATCTTCTTGCCAGGTCTACCTCCATCATTGGACAATCCCTGGCTATATGTCCGGGCTCATTGCATCGGTAACAGACTGGGGTAGAAGGCACCAACGGGGTTTGTTTGTCCTGTGAGTCGGTGACCGACAGGTTAGGGGGGTTTTCTCTCGCCCAAGATGGGGCTAACCTCGACCTCCATGGTCTGAAGGTCTGGTTACCTCCTCTGGGCTTCACTGATGGGTTGGTCCTGGTTAGTTTAGGCGCAGGAGTGGGGTCAGAGGCGGCGCCTTCCTTCGCATCCTCATAAGCCTCCGCCAGGATGATGGCCTTCTCGAGAGTGGTAGGTTGATTCCTTCTAACCCACTCCCGATTTCCTGGCGGTAGTATGGAGGTGAACTGCTCTATAGCGATCTTCTGCACCAGTTCTTGGGGTGTGTGTTCTTCCGGTTGCAGCCACCGGGTGCACTGATCCAGGAGATACTGTCCCGCAACCCGGGGCCGCACCCCCTTGGACAGCTGGTATTCCCGGAAACGGCGCCGGTATGTTTCTTCCGTGATCCCGAGGCGTGAGAGAATGGCTTCTTTTACTTTTATATAATCCGCGGCCTCCGGGGCCATCAAGGCTCTGTACGCTGCTTGCGCTTGTCCTGTCAAACAGGGTGCCAATTTCATGGCCCAGTGTTCCTTGGGCCACCCTGCTGCTTCTGCCACTCTCTCAAAGGTGACCAAGAACGCCTCAGGATCATCTTCCGGAGTCATCTTCTGTAGCTTAGGTTGTGAAGAAAACATCCGGGCAACCGCTGTTTCCGCCGCTGGTGTCGAGATTTTCTCTACCAGCTGACCAAAGAACTGGGCGAGCTGTTCCTGGCGCCGTGCTTCCCTCTCCTCTCGCTTCTCCTCCTGCTCCCTAAACATCGCCAAAACTGTAGCTGGATCCATCTCCCACAATGACACCACGTGTGAGGCGTGTGAGTACAAATGGATTTTCCAGACAGTGATTTACGTGTAACAATTAAAATTTTATTTAATATTACACGAGAAAAAAAAGAAAAATAATAAAAAAGGATGTGAGGGAGGGAGTGCGGGAGTAATCAAAAACAAAGGAACGGGAGCCTCTTAGTCCTCGTCGCGTTCTGCTTTAATCCAAAAAATAAAACAAAAGGAATAAAAACAGAAAAGAACCAGTTAGTAAAGCCCCCGTTCGTGACACAGTCCACAACAACCAAGTCCTCCTCCAGCCTGTTTCTCCCCGCCTCTATTCCTTAGGACCAACCCCGAACACAGTAGCACGTTCCCTTTAGTATGCAAACCCCGCCCCGGTAGTCAGTGGATCACCAATCCCAAACTGACAGGTATCCTTAATTTCACTTGACTCCAGTGGCTGGAATTTACATACTCGTACTTCCGCCCCTCACCAAGGTGCCGCCCCTTAAAAAGATGACTTTTGTCATGGTCACAAGACCTTGGTAAGGGAAATCCCGAGTTGGTTTGATGCCTTCTACTGTTGGGAGGCTGAATTGCAGACCGAAACCCCTTTGACTCATCACAGGGTGTTTTATTGTTTATCAGTTAAAAGCAAAAATCAGAAGCCCCAAGTATACATAAACAAGGTGTTATTTAAGGCTCTATGAAATGGAGGTTACAAAAGATGTGAGTTGTTTCTATTGTATTTAGCTAACAAAATAATTTCATAAATCTGTTGTGCAGTTCCATTCGTTTTAAAGGTCTCACATGCGAAGCACATTATAGCAAACGTATTGTCATTAAATTAGTGGGTTTAAGAAATCTTTATTTTCAAGCCATGTTTTCAGGTAGTCTTGCACTTCCTTGGTCATTTCACTAGGAAGAGTGACATTTTCCTTTGCAGCAAATTAGTGTTACTCGTCTCTTTTTTTATACGTCCTCTTATTCTGAAAATATTGACTACCATATATATGAAATAAAGTCTTAAGGGCGTCCATATATGTCAAATATACGGACGCCTCAGGACATTGTGCAGAAGTGTCTTTTTGGAGACAGAACTCAGGAGCAAGAACTGTGTAAAAGTTTTGTCCAAATTAACATTAATATGTATTTTCCTTGTCTTTCCTACTAGCGGAAGCAGACTTGGCGGCTTGGTCACAGTGTTGTGTTTCTTTTATAATCATGGTGAGGTAAGTCTTTTTAAGTAAAGTTTTTTTTTTTTCTTTTTCTCCCCTTGATACATATAACCTTTGTTTTAACTTTTTATGATTACTACTTTTGTTTATTTTTTTAAACTTTTTGTTATGCTGTTATCATCTTAAGGCTGGTTAATACATCAATCATGCAACCGTCACTGTGGACGATTTCTAGTCTATACAGTCTTGTCTGGTGATTAAAGGAGACTGGGTCATAGACTTAAATTCTTCTAAACTCTAGGTGGTCGACTACACGACAGTCTGTCAGTGGTCGTAAGGCTGTGTGAAGTGTGAACCAGCCTTAGCACTGAGCTCTGTCGGTATATTTTTTCAGCGTAGCATAGCCCCCAGTGTTTATCCAAGCATCCCACCCCAAGTGCTTTTTTTTTTTTTTTGCCATCAGGTTTCCATGGCAACTTGTTTTTTTTTTTTTTTTTTTTTTTTTTAGATGAAAAAAAGGTTAGGGAGCTTAAAGGTTAAATTACTTTTAACTTTTTTTATATACTATTTTCTATGCTCACTAGTTCCAGGGGTGTTTGTGTTTGCTAACATTTCTGTGTACCTTTTTGTGAGAAGTGGCTTACCTTCAGTCAGAATCAATGTATTACAGATAATCTTCATCTGTGGATGGTAGATTTTTCAGGTAGCCGATTTATAGGTGTTTATGGTGACTCCCTCATGGAAAATGTCGTTTGGCCCGAAGATTGCAAGCAGAGTACCTGTTGCCAAGGTAGTTTCGGTGGAGTTTCTCTTGGAGTTACCCAATTTTCGATGGACGTGAAGGGCTCTGAAGGGCTTTCTTTATCAAGTACACACTAGAGAATTGAGGAGATGTGTTGCTGTTTGACAGCTTGCATTGGGGTAGCATTTTGTTGCTGTGATTATTGAGCACGGATTTCCCATATCACACGGCCGCATTGTATGGGAAATATCAACTGGATGAGTCCATTGAAATAACTGCTCACCATTTAATATTTAAGCAATACTGCACAACAGAGTGTGTGTTATCATGAGATATTACCACACCTTGGGTGTGTTGTGAGGTATGAGACGAAGTCGAGTGCCTTCAACCACCAAAGAAGTGGTGATATGATAATACAGAACCTGCAGTGTATTATTGCTATTATTAAATGAGTCTATGAGTGTGTTATTGTTGGTAAACAAAGAAGACTTTAAACTTTTATATATATATATATATATATATATATATATATATATATATATATATATATATATATTTGTGTAACCTTCCACTGAGAGAAAGTAGTTCCACATTAACTAAAATTGTTATCTTAATAAAACATTTGATTTTAAACCGTTTTGTGAAATGTTTTTTTTTGGGGGCTTCTTGTAAGGCATTGTAGATATTGAACTGGATGTTGCCATTCATTGTTTCAGCATGCATTTATGGGGTTTGTCCAGAAGGCAGAGCTGCTTCTGCGGAGAATTGTGAGGGTCTGGAATCAACTCCCCAGTAATGTTGTTGAAGCTGACACCCTGGGATCCTTCAAGAAGCTGCTTGATGAGATTCTGGGATCAATAAGCTACTAACAACCAAACGAGCAAGATGGGCCAAATGGCCTCCTCTCGTTTGTAAACTTTCTTATGTTCTTATGCTGCTGCTGCTGCTGCTATTGTGACATTATGTCAATGTTCTTTTCAGTTAGCCAGTTATGGAAAACTGTCTGCCGCTTGGTGTTTTTCTCAGCTGTGTTAATTTCTAGGTTGTCTAAATCTGCTTCATTTACCTCAGTATGGCGAGATGTTGACATTTTCTTTTTCAGTGTTTTCAGCTGCAGAACTTTTTTAGTTAATCTCAGGGATTGCTGTCATACTGACTGATTTGAGTGGTTTTGTAGTTAATCTCAGGGATTGCTGTCATACTGCTGATTTGAGTGGTTTTGTAGTTAATCTCAGGGATTGCTGTCATACTGACTGATTTGAGTGGTTTTGTAGTTAATCTCAGGGAGCTGGTTTTGTAGTTAATCTCAGGGATTGCTGTCATACTGACTGATTCGAGTGGTTTTGTAGTTAATCTCAGGGATTGCTGTCATACTGACTGATTTGAGTGGTTTTGTAGTTAATCTCAGGGATTGCTGTCATACTGACTGATTCGAGTGGTTTTGTAGTTAATCTCAGGGATTGCTGTCATACTGACTGATTCGACTGGTTTTGTAGTTAATCTCAGGGATTGCTGTCATACTGACTGATTTGAGTGGTTTCATTTACCCAGGCTTACAGTTGCAGTTTACGATTGATTTTGTTTACTGTGATGAGGCCACTTCGGAGGAAGAAGCTCTGCAGTGTTGTGTTATCACCAGATATCTAATGGCTAATGAGAAGGTCTCAGCCAATCAGAATCTAGTATTTTCGCCAATTGTTTCTATCCATTTAATGGTAACTTTTACAGAGCAGTTCAGAAAAACCTGGCATCAGAAAATACATAAGGCTATCCTTATTTGTATAATAAAAGTTATTCTTGCATATTGAACCATACCCTAAATATTTATATGCTTGGCATTCTCTCTCCCATATATCTTTTTTTACTTAGAGTACCCGAGTCATGTGGACTCCTCCCTTGCGTGAGAGTTTCTCTTACCCGTTCCTTGTGCTTCAGATGCTGCTTTTAACATACATCCTCAGGTATGGTACCCCTAGGTGAAGTTCTATTACAGATGGGGGTTTTATGGGGGTTACCCTAACCATGTTTTCTATATATTTAAACATTTGAGTTGTTATTATTATTTTTTTTTTTTAGGAGTTCAAGAGCAGGAAAAGCTGCCTTTGTTGCCCTCGGTGTTTCTAATGTCTTTTTCATGCTTCCTTGGCAGTTTGCCCAGTTTGTTTTACTTACTCAGGTAAGAGTCCAGAAAATGTACTATGACTGTGACACTTTAAAACACAACCATTAATACTTGTAAGATATTATATATATATATATAATGTAACATTTTAAATCTTGTAGAAAGAATTACTATAATTTGTGTACATGTCTTATTTGGTATTTAATGTGGTCTTTAAGCATTCAATTGTGTATTTTTTGGTTCAGTTAATCGTGTCATTTGTATTTTCAGATTGCATCCTTATTTGCTGCGCATATTGTGGGTTATCTGGGCTACGTAAAGCTACGGTCACTCTTATATGTTCACATGGTTGCATCCTTATTTGCTGCGCATATTGTGGGTTATCTGGGCTACGTAAAGCTACGGTCACTCTTATATGTTCACATGGTAGTATTTTTTTTTTTTTTTCATTATAGTATGTGTGTGTTTAAAGGGGTGAAATGTATCATGCTCATGTATAGGATTCCAAATCAGGATTTTCCTTGGGTTTTATGTTTATGCAGTCACTTGAGACTAATAATTTAAAACCATGCTGCACAAGAAGTCTAAAAGAGCATTTGCTGCAGCACAGTAGCGGTGGACAGTAACATAATTATTTAAACTTTTATTTTTAATGGTTATCGATGGCAAATAAGTTGTCGAGTTCCTAATCCTTAATATAGTACTACTGTGTAGTACTCCATAAATGTATTGTAATGTGTGCTGTTGTATCTGTTAACTAAAGAAAAAGAAATGTTGACACGGTTTTGACCATATTGTGATTACATGTTTGGGTAGATTACATGTTTGGAAATGGGTAGACTTGGTTTGTCACTTTGTTTAGTTTAAAATGACAGTTGGGACTTCATACTGTATGCTGGTGGTAGTTGTGAGGTACCGGTAGTAATTAACATGGTTTATTGGTTGATAGAACATAATTAGATGCTGCCATAAAGACGGCTGTAGTGGGTGACCAGAACCAGGAACCAACAAATAAACGAGAGAGGTGGAGTTTGGTTAAGCTGAGCGATTGGTTTCGCTCAGCATTTAATAATGAAACAGACAGCAAATAAAAGGTTGAAAGACAAACAAGACACAGGACACGGCACTTATAGGCGGCCAAAATAGAGACAAACCAAACGGACTACACAGGCAAAACACGTTGAGCTTGTATTATGATTTAACTGTTATACTAACTGTTACCTCTGTCTTCAGTCCCGTTCTCCACTCACCAAACACACAACCCCGAGTAAGCGAAAACATGCTGCTTTTATGCAGCTGTACCAAGACTCGATTGCTAATCAGTCATTCAATTGGAGTCTCTGTACAACTGCACGTGAATTAATAAAATGCAATTCCCCGTGTTCACATATTACTACATTTTACCTCCACGTGAAGTGCTGTGCAATCCTCGTGCCTAAATACAAATATACATTTTAAACCACTCATGTTACACAAACCCATTTATATCCCCTGTACCAATGACTATACACCAACATTAACACACTACACGTAAAGTACAACACAAATAAATAGCCCAGGGGTGGGGCACTTTGCCACAGATGCCCAAAGTCTGAATTCAGTCTGTTGTTTGGAAGATAAAAGGCAGTCTGCATAGCTGATAGCATGGCACCCTTTTCTTTCCTGAACATATTGCTGATGGCACACGCTCTGTATATGGCTCCATTGCTCGTGCTTCTGGAGCAGCAACATGATCTTTTGCACGGCTGTGTTGCATCGAGTTAACCTTCATGAAATCTCGGCAGCCTTTCGTAAAGGCATTGTTTTTGTTTGCTGCAATGCAATAACTGCAGTTCATTAGCAAACTTGTATCTTAATGTTCTCTTTCAGATGTCCCTGTTGGTTTGCTTTGTTTTGATGTTTGGAAATGGCATGTTGTTAACATCCTTTTATGCATCATCACTGGTAACAATTTGGGTAAGTTGGGGAATGTATTTATTATTTTTAATTTTGTAATAAATACAATGCCTTGATTTACTTAAGGTCGCTGAACAGCATATCAGTTTATATGCTGTAAAAGTAACTGCAATGGGAAAGATCTGGTGTGCAATGAGAGAAGCAACACAATACTATATTTTGTACAATCAATGATGTTCCACTTTATTCCACTCCTGGCAACATGGTGCATTATCCATGGAGATGAATGTGAAATCAGTTTTATCACAGTTTGATGACCATTCTGTCAGCATCAGTAAAACATATGTTCAGCCTCCTACTATGGTTCAAGGTGGAGGATGGAGAGAAAAGTACATGATCTGCTGCACTCAGTCGTTTAGTAGCTGGTTGTCTAACTCCTAATAGACAAAAGCAACTTCAGATACAATAGTTATATTGTTAATTGACCTATATACTTGAACAACAAAGAATTATCCATGTTTAACTTTATTTAGTTGAAACCAGCTCTCAATCAGTGTGTGTGTGTGTGTGTGTGTGTGTGTGTGTGTATATGTATATATGTGTGTGTGTGTGTATATATATATATATATATATATATATTTTTTTTTTAATATATTTCTTTTTTCTTTTTTTGTTTCCAGGTAATCATTGCAATTAGAACACAAATTTCACAGTTCTGCAAAACAGCAGTTTTGACATGTGTAAGTGATGGCATGCAAACCTTTTTATATACATAAAATACTTAATTTATATACATTTTTAATCCTTTCATGTATTCTAATTATTTGTATCTTTTATTCGCAGGTTGCTCAGGGTGTTGGTTGGTTTATATCTACAGTTTTGTTAAAGTTCTTGAGTTCTGTCATTCTTGGAGTTAGCGATGATGTAAGTTGAATAGCACATTAAATATTTTATTATTATTATTATTATTATTATTATTCCTGAACTGTACCCTCACTTGGGTCTCAGTGGAAGAATATCAGATTTATTTTAATCATTACTTCCTTTTTTTTTTTTTTTTTAAATCCCAGGCCCACATAAGCAATTTAATAAAATCGAAGTTTACAAGTTATAAAGATTTTGATACGCTGATGTACACCTGTGCTGCCGAATTTGACTTCATGGAAAAAGAGGTAAATATTTTTAGAGAAATGTATTCTAATCTATGATTTGCAATAACCTGAATGTTCGTCATTTTGGAAGGTTCATTTCGTTCTCAAGTTTTACAGTAAAACATTCTACTGTTTGATTTCAGACTCCTGTGAAATATTTAAAAACGCTGCTTGTGCCTATGATTCTCTGTGTTTCTGTGATAATTATAGAAAAGGTGAGTCTGTCTGCTTTATTTCAAGTTGATGGGACCAGAAAATAGGTTTGTTGTAAGGTTTGTATGTTACAAATGCATGAAACACATTTATTTTGCCATGTATCTGTGCTATAGCAGTTAATAGTGAAAACCTTGATTGTGTGCATGATAAGCATATTGGGAAATCCTTTGTATTTCAGAAGCGTAGCCACTCCCTAAACGGCTAAACAACAGAAAACTATAGACATTTGTCGTTTAAAAGCTATTTGTTTCTTTAAATAAAGAAATGTTTATTTTATTATGCATGCGCTGTTTACTAAATGTGATGCTTGTCCTTATCTACACAATTACTGACCCTTTTTCTTCAGGCTGTAACAGAGGTTTGGGGGGTGTTAAGAATGAGTGACAATAAATCAGATGGCACTGAACATACCCTTTCCAAAAAGTAAGCTCTTCTGTATTGAATTAATTGATTTTGTTTACTGCCAGATCTTAAGTTTATTTGGTGCTGTTTTAACAATGCTGTGAAAAGGGATCACTTTAAGATCAATGTTTTTTAGAAGTGTATCGGATTCAAACAGTAAAAGTTTCAAATAAGGTCTTCTGACCATATGACTATTAAAGATCACGTGGCACTCATTGGAATAAACGATGAAAGTAACGGAGCAGCCCAACCAAGGGCGTGAGTTACTTTACTTTTGCTCTAGCCTGTGTTGTCTGTATCGCAGCAATGTATTTTCGCTGATTTGTTGTCATATTTTTTATTCGCACGTCGGCACGTTCAGGGTAATGTTTAATAAAAATACAGCTCTGCGATTATGGACAGCACTGGATACAGTATGTTGTGCTTATTGTAAACACTGTAAGGTGTAAAACTTGGATTCACTTGAAATGTTTAGTATGCATTACCGTCATAAGTATTCCTAAAAGGCAATAACGAACCACAAAACAATGTGTATGCGAATATCCGAACAGCCTCTCGGTATCCTGTCTTGTTGAGTGCTGTGCTCTTCTGCCCTGTTGTCCTAGAAAATGTACAGATAAAGGGCTTGAATTATGTTAGCTTAGGCTAGTTCCTGATTTATCCAAAAAAAATGTTTACAGAAGGGGTCAAGTTACAGAAAGTTCACCCATATGAATGTGTCTTGTTCAGCTGAACATTTCATGTTGTGAAATGCTCTGGTCAGATAAACAAAAAAAAAACCTGTCAATAATGGAAACTACTGTATGTAAGTTTGTTGTGATGGTAGTAGCCATACTTTTGTATTATTAGTTTTGGAAAGCTGACGCAGTCATCTCCATAAAGCCATTTCATTATACTGATGTGTGACCTTAGCTGGTGGTGCTTTGTGTGTGTGTGTGTATTGTTTTTTTTGTTAATAGACTGTAATGCTTCCTTTCATTCAGGACAGCATATTTTGCAAATGGAGAGGTAAGGATTCACTTTTTTTTTGG
The DNA here is from genome assembly GCF_017654505.1 of Polyodon spathula. NCBI lineage: Eukaryota > Metazoa > Chordata > Actinopteri > Acipenseriformes > Polyodontidae > Polyodon > Polyodon spathula. Next base: position 26,819,804 of record NC_054536.1, read on the forward strand.
ACAATTTTGGCATATCTATTTTACTAAATAAAATAAGCCAGACACGCAGCCTTTTGATCCAGTTAAAATAGCTGTCAGTGACTATTCACTATTCACATATTAAATGATATCTTTGAAGTGAGATGGTTTTGCTTTGACTACAGCATGTTTGTAATAATTTTATTGAGGATCCTAAGCAATACCATTTTAATTAATAGCTGTCTTGTGTTTTCTTTTTCCCCAGATGGTTTACCATGTTTTGCAGTTAACAGCATTTACAGTGCTTGCAGTCCTAATCATGAGGTTGAAGCTCTTTCTTACTCCTCATATGTGTATTATGGCATCATTGATATGTTCGAGGCAGGTAAGAAAATATATTTTCTTATTTTATTGATTGTGTGTCTGTCTGTGTGTGATAGAGAGCTGATTACTACGGTGGCATAGTAAATATTAAAAAACATGCGTATAAATCAAAATGCAGGAAACGCAAATACAAAAAGCAGACAATATGACAGAAGTAATTTCACAACGGAAATACATTACAATGGAGGCCACTCCTTCAGATACCCCAGCACAGTCTCCACCTGTTTCTGGAGATATTTTGGTTTAAAACGTAAAAAGCCTGGAACAGAAAGATGGTTTAACGGGTGTTGATATATCAACGGAAGATCTAATAGTCCACTTCAGGGGTTTTCAACCGGGGTATGGGTACGCCTGGGGGTACTTCTAAGGGTCATAGGGGCAACAAAAAATGCACAAATAAAAATGAAAGTAAGAGAAAGTAATGATCTTGAATTTGTTTTTTAACAGTATTATATATTCTGTAAACCATGGTGTATGTATATTTATTTAATCTTGGATTAGCAGCTCAAAGTTAACCACTAATGAAAAAAAAAAAAACACAAAATCTGTCACATCTACATTATCCACCTGTACGCATGCGCGGTTTCGATTGCATAGACTTCCACTGTGATATAGGTGAAGCGGGCGTCTGACGATTGTGCCTAGAGAGCGGTCTGTGCTGCTCATGGTCTTTGCTGTTTTTAACTTGTCGTATCAGTGAAGCACAGTGTTTCTGCGTTTTTTCGAAGTATAAATGCTCTGGTAAAGATAAGTAGTCATCACAATACTTATACTTGAACGTTTTTTGTTTATTACCGCAGCTGTATTTTATTAACAGCAATAGCAGCTGGTTGAATATGTGTTCGGTGTTTGAAACACGTCTTACTTGCAATAGAAAAACAAAGAACAACACAAGTCAGAAAGTACAAAGCGACAAAGTAATATAGAGACTCCCTTTGGATCATTTTTAGTTAGTAATTGTAGTTTTATTTCGAGGTTAATGTTTTTGATACTGTAAACATTTTAAACGGCACATAATTCTAAAGACTGCTAAATACCACCTTTTAATTTTTTGTATCCAAAGAGATATAATAAAGTTTTCAGAATGAAGCCTACTGTTTGCTTTATGTCTCAGCAATCTGTCAGTCCCAGACTGTTGTGTCAAATTGTATATTAAATAAACAGGAGAAAAAAGAAATGTGGTAACCAGATTATTCTGCCTTTTATTGCAACTGTGGTACCATTCAGTGAGCGAAAATTGTAAAGGGTACTTTAGCTGAAACCTCCCAACAGAAGAGGTATAGTGTCAAAAAAAGGTTCAAAACCCCTGGTCTACATGATGCATTTTGTAATACTGAATTATCACAAAATACAAGAGAAAAAGCTTGTACTTGCAGAAAGTTCAGTGGCTGCTTTTACACCAGAAAAAAAATAGCCATACCTTTGTCTTGCTGCCAGACCATTTTTTTCCAGATAAGACAATATAGATAACATTATTATCATGGAAAAACTACCAATTTCGTTTAAAAAAAAAAAAAAAAAAAAAAAAAAGCAGTATTTCTACAGATAAATGAATGCAATTACAACTATATGTCAAATCTTGAAGGAGTTAGTATATTTATAGTATATTGGTTATTTAAAGTTTTCAGTAACAATAACAACACCACTACGAGTACTAATAAAAATAATGAGCTTCTTTTTTTTGTTTGGTTGTTTTTTTTCAGCATTCACAGTGTTAGTTCTATCTTTGCTTATCAAAGCCACTGCGTTTTAAAGTTGCTGTTTTTTGCTTTGCTGTTCATAATTAATATATTGCCTTGCTTTATTGCTGGTGAAATTAAGATTTTTTGCTGCCTCAACCACAATATTATTGCTTTCTAAAGCATTCGTTTTTCCATTCTTTAATTGTTCAAGTTCTCTGTATATTTCACGTTTTTAAAAATAATCTATTTCTTGCGCTGAAACAAACCTTATCTCACAGCAAGTAAAGGCTCTGCACACTGAAACTCTGTCTTGACTATCAGCCACTGAACTGGGTGACGTATCCCTCTCTCGCAGTCCTATTGCAGTCATGATCTGACACATTTTGAAACCTGAAAACATTATTTTCTCTAGATGCTGTAGCACCGTTTGTTCCAGCTCCTATGACCACAGCTAAACTCTGTGTGCTGTACAAGTGCCTTATCCCCCTGCTGTGCACATGTTTCTCCCCGCTGTGTACATGTTTCTTTTTGTCAGAAAGTGAGGAGCATGGTTACCATTGCGATATCAATTATAACACTGACAGAAATATACCACTGAGATACTAAAGACCTGCGCTTTCTAAACAGCTTCATCTTCCCCAGAAACAGATGGAGACTGTGCTGGAGTAATTACGTTTTTTCATTTTTATCTTTTTCAATTTGTATTTCTGTTTTGATTTGTGTTTGTATTTTTTTGTTTGTTTTGTGTTTTATTTCTATTTGTATTTGTGTTTTTCAATTCATATTTGTGTTCAGGGCCACCGTAGAATACAGTATACTGCACATTTCATAGCACTGAACAGCATCTTACAGCTCACTGTTGCCTCCTTCACTGTCTACAGACAGGGAATTTTTTACCTGTTTTATTCTCAACTGAGGGTAATTCAGTTTTCAAATCTCTGTTTGGTTTATTTATATTCATGTTATGTTTACCAGCAGTCAGACCAATCCATGCCATAACACAACACAATAGCCAATGCTTACTCTCTTTTGAGCTGTCTTCTATGCAAATAGTGCCAAAATGTTGTTACAAATATAAATAAAACTACAGTATGCAGAATGGGCAAGCTATTTGCTTGATCCCACAAATGCAGCAGTATCCATGTTCTAGAAATGAAACAAACCATTCAGACGGGTCAAATTGGTGAAACCTGATCCATTTTACTAATCCGTTTCAATACGGTAGTTTTATATGAAACAAAAAAAAAAGTTTATTTGTGTGGTAAATAAATTAATCGTCAAAACTAAATCAATCAAATTATCATTGTCTCTGTCTATGTATGTGACTCTTAGCTTGTTACTTGTTTTGTTCCAGCTGTTTGGGTGGATAAAATGGAAATACAATCACCATGGGATGGTGTTGGTGATTATAGTGGTCATGTCTGTTCAAGGGTTTGCTAACCTGAGAAATCAGTGGAGCATCATGGGAGAGTTCAGTAACATCCCACAGGAGGAGCTTTTAGAGTGGATCAAAGCCAACACCAAACCAGGTGAGTGCTTACAATGGAATGACCATCAACCAGGCACTGCTACACATGGTGGTAATGCTGCCTTTACACTTATAACTTGGACCTCAACTAACCTAGTCAGAGATCAGATTAGACTTGAGCTCAGACCTGGGCTGGCTCAGTATGTGCACGCATAGCCCCTGAGCTGTAGTGCGTCATATCGACCACTCCTTGCATGCAAACATTTACTCTTCTCAAAACAAACAGGGAAATGTTTAAATCAACAACAGGCCTGTCATTTGTGTCACTTGTGTGTTTCTACTTCAAGGTCGTTCCATGCTAATTCATATTAAATTTTTTTAATCAGAAATGGAGCGAAGCATTGAAAACTTGCATATCAGACATTTAAAGAAACCGGTGTTATTGTACACATCGGTCTGACAACTCTTCTTGTATGTAAACAATAACTCCTATTTATTTTCTTACCCATGAAAAAGCCGTTCATTTCAATAGCTAAAAAGAAACATCAGCGACTTTCAATTGTGTACACTCTCCCCCTGAGGTAAAGTTTATTTACCATATACTAACAACAGATCATGGTACTAGGGATGGGTCAGTGTAGTTGAATACACGACTACACGAAAGTAAAAAATAAAAAACTTCGAATAGCATATCACATATTCGAGTACACAATAAAAGCGTATATTAGCTACTGGTAGAAGCAAACACGTCCTTTTTTTTTTTTTTTTAAATGCTGACGCTTGACAAGTGGTTAATCTGCCTTAGCTACATCCAACGTTAATATTCTGCATGTGGCGTTCATGTGAATGAGATTTGCATATTAAAAGTAAGGACACTAATTAATTATGCAGTGCTTGTAATAGCAACATTCTACAGTAAACGTATTCGTTTGAAATTGTTGCCAGTTTTGTTGCCTTGTTTTCAGCTAATGTTAACAGATCCCTGCTTGAGTTCCCCTGTAATGACTGCACACAGCAGCTGCTGCTGGGCAGTCACGAAACAACTTACAGGAGCATGACACCGGCGAACTTTAAATTTGTAAACTGAAATAAAATGTAAGGAAGCCAAACATTGATAACATTGAAATTTACAAATCTAATTTAACTTTATGATGAATAGAAAGACATACTAAATGCTAAGCAGAACAACATAATGACTGATCAGAAAAAGCAAGAAATTATTTTTAATGCTGGGCTGCAGTTCAGTGTAAAACATCAAATGTACTGTTGACTTGCTATGAATGGATAGTAATGTCAACATTTGCACTGACCATTAAAGCACAACCAGGTATGTTTTATTGTTTTGAATTATTTACCGGTTATTGAATAAACAAAATAATTTGACTTAGATTCATATGAGGTCAGTACTGGCTAATTGTAATTGGTAGTAATGTTATATTTACATTAAACTATTGTAATGTTGTAATGTATTTTCTGTTGTTTTGGCCAGGTTACAATATTTACACTATTATGATTATTTTATAAATGTTTATTTGTTAGATTAAACATATGTAACATATTTAGGTTGCTATATGATAAGTGTTATTTTATTCTGAATACAAAAAGTGATTATTTGGTACTCTGTTTTGTACTGTGCAGCATTAAGCTACTCTAGCTTTAACTGGAAGAGATACGTTCTATGGTGTTGCTGCTCAACTGCGTCTTGGTACAAGTTTCATTGAGTTATGTATTTTAATTCAGTAAACAAAAGGACAAATCTGTGCCTAAGGAAATAGAGCATTGAATAGAGAAATCACGTGTTGGACATTGTTTGTACACTTCGTAAACCTGGCTGGTCCTCTGAAGAGAAAATTCAAACTTTACCTGCTTACACTATTACATACCAGCCAAGTCTCACTGATTTCGTCGGGAAACTCCCAATTTGTGTTCTCGGTGATCTCTCGTCTGCCGGTGAGACTCCAGAAACCCCCGATAATTTAGATTGCCAACTAATGCATTATTACCTCCTTAAATAAATGTTCTCTACTTTAGCAGATGTTTTTATCCAAAGCTACTAGGGGTTGAACTAAGCATCAACAACTGCTGCGGAGTCACTTGCAATAGGTTTTTGTCTCATCCGAAGGATGGAGCACAAAGAGTTTGTGACTTGCTCAGTGTCTCACACAGTCAGTGGCTGAGCGGGGATCAGAACCGGGGGGGACCTCCTGGTGTCAAACCATTTTCTTTAACCACTGGCCCACCAAGCCTCTGTCTCAGAGACCGCTGCGTTAACAGTAGATCAAAAAACAGATCAAAGCGCACAATGCATAAGATTGTTAATTTTATTTTGAATGGTGTTAACACAACCTTAATAAAGGACTCTGCAGATAACTCTTGCTGTTGACGGGGCCTGTTTGGCGTTTACATGGGGGCGTTGCCCACAAGTGTTCGTGCCAAACATGTGCCATCTCAGGGACCGCTGCATTAACGGTAGACCAAAAATCAGACCATTGCTGGCTATATATGTAACATATGCGATCCAATGAAACATTGCAATAGTTTGCCACCAGTAGAATGCAAAATGATTGTAGATTTTTTTTTAAATTCGTTTTGGACACTCACAAAATGTTAATCTTAACAATATCAGTTGAGAACTCCTAGGATACTAAACCCGCCCTGGATGCCCACATCTACCAATCAGTGAGGAGAGCCCACAGTGGTTATTGACTGCTCTTAAGTGTCAGTCAATAAATCCTGTCCAGTTTTCTTTTTAAAATTGAAACAAACTTACAATTACATCAGGAACCAATACACATAAATTTATTGGATTTAAGAGCAAAGTAAAAGTACACAAAATAGACAGTTTTCACGGTGAAGAATGAATTTCATGGTCAGTGTCCCATTTTTTTAAAAATAGTTAGGGCCTTAGTAATGATCTGTATAAGTGTATGTTAATCCACGTGGGCGAAACGCTTCTCTGAGCACTCCAGTAAGAGACGCATTTTTGGTTGCGACGTGGTATGTAGATTGATTAGGCCTACACATGTATGAAAGAGATATTCTACATGTCTTTGGTTGCGATGTGGGCAGTAAGTCAATTAATAATAATTCCACATACATGTATGGAAGAGAGATTATACATATTCAAGTATGGGGACGCGAAATAAAATTATCAACTGGAGTTCACACTGTCGAAAGTTCCGCTGGAGGAAAGGGTGTGCTACCTCTAATGTACTGTTTGGGAAAATTATGATATAGTTGTATTCACTGAAGATAATGCAAATCTAGGTGGCATTGTAAAGTCATGTAAAGCTTTGATTAAAATATGATAGCAAAAAGTGAAATGCATCTCTGCAGCCGCAGCACACTGGAAGGGACTGCTGCTTTCGCTAGCAGAAGCTGGGCCACGTAACTCATAAATTGTAACCAACAGCAAATAAAAAACTAAATTAAAAAAGTGAGAGATCGAATTATTTCCATGTGACTAGGCCATCATGTTAATGTCGTTTTCCTCGCCATTGGGCAGTGGGGCTGATTTTTATTTTCGTATTTCTTTTTCTTAATTTACCGTTAATTTAAACTTGTCTTAAAACATCGGTATTTGTTTGAATGAGTTTTTTATAGCATGCTGTATTGTTCCTTTAAACTGTTACTGTGAGGCATGTGTTGTGTTTTATTTTGTTTTTTAAACAAAATAATTGTTAGAATTTGCACGATAATCGATGTCAACATCAGGGTTCGATTTACAACACTAGTAGGAGAGACAGGTACAAAATTATATAAAAGAATACAGAACCACCTGTCACACATAAGAAGTAAAAAGTAAATGAACCAGTAGTTCAGCACGTTACATAAAAATGAACATACCTTGAAATGCAAATGTGTAGTTTTGGGAGAAATAATACTAGATAATCTACAATACATAAAAATAAAGGGCAATAAATGGATACATAGATTCAGTGCCATGATACCTGAAGGTTTTAATAAAAAGGAATGGTAGATTGTTATGTCACTATGTAGTAAATGGAATCACTAATAGATTTAAATTGAAATAAGTGAGTGTGGTTGCCATGGCATCAAAGGCCTGCAAGTACCTCCACTGTTTGTTTTGAAACACACTTTCCCTTTGCAGATGATGTTTTTGCTGGTGCCATGCCAACAATGGCAAGTGTTAAGTTGTCAGCAGAGAGACCTGTTGTGAACCATCCACATTATGAAGATGCTAGGCTGAGGTTAGTATTCGGGTCCTTGTTCAAAATATGGACTGATCCTTCCTGTCTGTCTGAAAGTCTAAATGGTAAACTTAGCAACTTTATCATAGACTTGTATAGACTTTCCTGATTTCATTTGGGTAGTATTTGAAAAACTGTATTCCTGTGGTCTGACATGAGATGTGTAACTGGTTGCGCTTTGATTCTTTATTTCTTCAGAGCTACAACAAAACTGGTGTATTCTATGTACAGCCGCAAAACAGCAGACGAGGTCAAATGGAATTTAATGAAACTTCAAGTGGATTATTTTGTCTTAGAAGATTCTTGGTGCACAAGACAGACCAGGTAACCTACAGCTCCTACAACCTATATAGAGAACCGGTTCGCCAAGGATGTTATTCAACACAAGTGCAATTGTTATAGATCTTTTAGAGAACTGCTTGTCCAGTTATGAAGACGTTCGCCGGGAACAGGGATATCTGAATCTGGGGTATAATAGAGGCCTGTCTGTATGTGCATACACTGGGTGAAGGTCATAGGGGGCTGTTTTTTTTCGTGATACTCATAGTTCTATTTTAGTATTTCTGAACCACTTATGAGAACTAAACAGTTACGAAATTGTCAAAATTCGAGTACATCTTACCCTATGTAAATAGATGTGTATAGACGCCATCCCGTGCTTAAGGTGCTGATCAGGTTAAAAAAACAGCAGTAGATTTTTTTTGTTGTTGATTAACAGTTCATGAATACAGTTTTTTGATTTTTGTGGTTTGAAATACGTGAATATGTTGCGTGTGAAGTGTCTGTTATCCCTCACTGGGGATGGATTGATTACCTTGCGAAGGGGATGTAGTGGCGGTTGCAGTACATACACATGTAACACAACAAATTTTTCCATAGAGCTGGAGAACCGCTTATTCAGTTGTCAAGAAACTTGCTATTAACAGTGTTTAGCACAGATTCAGAATACTGTAGATATATGTCATGGTTGTCATCTTTTTCATTATACCGATAGCTTTAATTTTGAATTTACAGCCGTGATGGCGGATGTATATTCCTGACATACTTGTTATAACAGAAATCATTTGTGACAGTTTGAGCCACCCAAACTGCATATGGTGATATCTGTTATAACAAAGACACCCTGTGCACACTGTATGAACTTGTTGGTGGGATGTTTATCACTGACATACTTCCTTAATGATGAATACATTAAGTAGCATTATATTTATTTAATTAACATAAATATGATGTAAAATATAAATAAATAAACAGAAACAGCTTATAAAACTTGATGCATCCTTTCTGAAATGTGTTCTTTTGTTTTGCAGGCCTGGTTGTAGCTTACCAGAGATATGGGATGTTGAGGACCCTTACCATGCTGGCAAGACCCCCATATGTACATTGTTAGCTATTAATCCCCATCCTCATTTTGTGAAAGTGTTTGAAAACAATGTTTACCGTGTCTTAAAGCTTACCAAAGATAGGTAAACAATTGTACCTTGTGACAGCTAATAAGATCTTCCGATTATTAACACCTTCACTGGTGCAGCCTAGTGTGTGTTATTATACAGGCAAACACCTCTGTTGTAATCATTTGGGACCAGAGTCACAAGTCATTGTTGGTACCCAGTACTCAACCTGTGTTATGTATTTTTTTAAGATCTGGTCAGTCTGGTTACCATGACTGACTTTTATGGTTCAGAGTCATTCCTTTGTGACAAGTATAGTAATTCTTCCAGAGGCCAGTCAGATTACAGAACAAAAGAAGCTTGGTGCAAATGTTGCAAAACTGAGAAACTAGAAAACAAATTTATACACAGGAAAGACTTACTCCCTTAATGTCTATTTAAATTTGTTTTAATCTTTACATATTTGAATTACTTGTTTGTGTTTGTTTTTTAACAGTGTTTAAACCTGCCATATGATTCACTTAAGAACCACTTCAATGTGCTGACAGAGAAAGCACAGTGTAAATTATTGAAAGTGTTTTTTTTTGGTTTTGTTTTGTTTTTTGGGGTCATTTCTATTTCCAAATACTCAAGCCAGTTGAGAGACAGCTTTTGAAATGTCAAACAGAAGTCAGCTGTTTATGATATTTTGGGAATTTCTCTTTTTTTCCACACCTTCCTTTTTAAAATCCAGGTGTACTTATGATGACCCAGATTTAAACACTAACTAGTAAATTGATGCTTTGGTATTTTTCAGAGTAAAAATATGTTCAGTTATGTCTCAGGTCTCTATCCTTTTTGTTTGTTTTGTTATTATTTTCTTTTTTTTTTAATATACCTCAAGTTGTTACCATATATACAGGAGGAAACCATGCAATTAATAATGCACTGTAATAAAGTGCAGGATGCCAAAATGTTTATTCGCTTCTTTTTGAGCAAAGTGAGCACTAACAACTAAAATCATATGCATAGAATATTACCATCTGTGTTGCTAATGCTTAAACCCATGTGCAAAAGGGTTGTGCAAATATAGGGTCTTGAAAATAAAAAGTGTACTGTTCTATATTCTTTAAAAAAAAAAAAAAAAAAAAAAAAAACTAGTTTTGCAAATTGTGATGTGTTTTTAAGTTTTGTTGCACAATTGATTATTGGGTAGATATAGTGAATGGTAGAAGCAAAACTAATGTCTGTATATTCATGAATGATAAACTGCAGTCAGTACATCTCCTTTGTGACAAGATTCATGTTTCAGTCTTTAAAATGTGTTCATATTGACCACTGCTGCAGTTTATTTAGACCTAGAGGTCATTGCTCATTTATTAGATTTTTCTCGTTAATTGTGGTATGTCGGTCTTTTTTTATTTATTTTTTTTTTCATCTGTGGTGAACATACTAAAACTGGTGGTTTTGTATTTTTTTTCTGACACAGTATTTCTTTTTATCCCAGATAATTTTCTCAGAGGTGCTGTGATTTTTTTGATAGCACCTTCGAGACCTTCTGCAAAATGTCAAACTCAAGCGTCGTGTGTCTTTTTCCTCCCCTGCGAATCGACCATGTCAGTGTTATGTTAGAATTGATACAACATTTCCGGGGTATTCACCTCAAAGCAACACCAGACTTTACAGTAAACCGTAATATAATATTAAAATTGGTACGATCTATAGTTCAGTAAAATGCAACGATCGGGGGAAAATACAAAACATAATTGGTGACTTAAAAAATGGATGCTTTGAACAGTGCATTTGAGGGTAAATGTGGAATTACAGATCACTTATTTACATGCGGTTCACTGTTTACAAAACATGCACAAAAGCACCTTCTCTGGCCACAACATCGCATTTCATTTAGAATTTAACAATATTTTTTCAATGAAAACTAATCCATGTCTGGGAGGTTACTAGACGTCATCTGCTTTTAACCACCTCTGAAGACATCTGGTTTTTAGCCCTGTGCGAATAATGTTTTACTAAAGCTACCTTGTTCTGAGACTATTAAAAGATACCAGAGTTTTTCAGGTGTAACACAAATCCTCTGTCTACTAGCAATAAACTTGCAGATCGTCTGTTAATATTGGGAATAAATGTGTCATTCAAGCTTGTATAGATACAGTACCTCGTTCCTTCTGCTACAAACACATAGCATACCTTTAATTCTGAATGCATTATGAAGTTCTTATCTAAGTGTCTTTTTCAGGTGTAAAACTGTCTACTGGTGTGTTTTTAGTTATTTAATTTTTTTTACAAAACGTAATTGCTTTTCTATGTTTTATTTAGTTTAATTGTTTTTAAATTAAAGTAGCTTTTCTGGGTACCTGTGTCTGCATTATAGACTTGTATTGTGTTTGGTTGTGTTTTTTTTTCTTTCTTGTATTTGAAACATCAAGAGGTTTCTGCAAGTTGTAAAGAATATGAAAAATTAGACTGGGTTGTGTACAAACAGAAAAAAGCTACTTTTAATAATAAAGCATACGGTACTTTTAAATACAGAATAGTCTGTCTTTGATACCAGAACACATCCATATTGTGAAATGGAGCACATCCTAGTGTACAGTACAATTTTTATATGGTATACAGTTCAGACTATCGGGTACTATTTCATATGAACTTTTGGGACATTAAGTTGCTCATTTCAAGTACAGTATATGGCACTGTAATCCTCTGGCACAAATTCACATAGTACTTCCAAGTACCAAGCAGGCTGCTGCAATACTCTCAGAGAAAAAAAAAACATGACTTTATTAACATAATTATATTCTTGTGTGTAGCGAAAACTACTGTGTTTAGAAATACCTCAAATCCTCTTTGACAAGTAACAGTGTAGATGGTGTTGCTTGTATGATTACATTGTTGTCATACAACGATTACAACTACAACCTACAATCAAGTGCCACACAAATGCTGTGCCTATTGAACTAGCTTTGAAGAATTTCAGATTTCCATTTCACCCACAGTTCCTGGCTTAAGGTATAGCAATTATTACTTTCCTAGAGCCATATTTACAAAGCATTTAATATTGAACAAAGTTTTAAAAAATCAATTTGTTAGAACATGTGACGCCATGCATGGGCTTTTAGCCTCCTGCTAAACCTACTTGAAGTTGTGTGCAATCCATTCAGTAATAGTTATATTGATACTGAACCAAGTCCTTTACAAAATCCCTTCTTAATCCATTGACTGTGAATTATTTATGTAAAGTAGGTGGTAACACTTTTGAAAATGTGTGTGAAAACAAAAGCTAAAAAACATTAAAGTTATTAACAGCTCTTTAGTAAAAAGCATCCTGAGGTTTGTCAGCAGGCCTTCTAACACGCCATGAACTCCCAACACAGCAGGGCTCAGGGAGGCTTTGCTGTCTCCCAGAACCCTCTCAACGAATTGTACCGAGTGCAGGCCCAGTGTTACAGTTAGTTCAGCCCCGCTCTTGCACTCAGTCCAGTCTATCAGGTGACCCAGGGTGGTGACTCCGGCCACAAAATCAGTGCAAAGGCTTTCTTCTGTCCTTAAAACCTTTACTAACATCCAGGCGTTTATAAAAACTTTCCAACCCTGTATTATTTACTTTGCTGGGGGTCATTAAAAACAGCTGCCTGCTTAAGCCAAGCCCTCCAACCCGTCTCAGCTCAGCTCGGCAGTGTACAGTAGACTCTCGGTTGCCTGCAGTCTGAAAGCAGCTACCTGGGAGGAGATGTCAATCAGCCCCTGCCCCTCTTCATCTCAGGGCAGGTACAATACCGCTGGTCTTAACTAATAGTTTCCATTCCACAAGAAATTGACCAGCCCTGGGAGAGCGTCCAACCATCTTCCACTTGATCATGAGAGTTTTTGCTTTCTGTGAAATTCAAGTGAACGTGTGAGCTTGACTGAAAGAAGGCAGGCAGTAGAGTTAAGGAGAGGAGAGCTGTGCACAATTGGTGGTGCAGAGTTTAACTTTAAGGTAAGTTATTTTGGTTTGTATTTTATTTATTTAAATGTATTCTGTTAATGTTTGTAGTTGTATGTTAATGGTATACCTAGACAGCCACTAAATGGATGCCATACCATTAGCAATCGACGAACTGCAGCCAAATGCTATTCCAGTTCATTCAGTAGTTTAATACAAAACTGAACGTGCTACCAGTCTATAAGCTAGTCACCCAAAATCTAGGAGTTTTGTAAGTGACTTTCTTTGGATTATAGTTTCTGATACCTTTAACTTATGTTTGAGTATCGTGACATAATGAAACATGCAGCAGTAGTTTTATCTGTTTGCATTTTGCAGTGTGACTCCATTCCTGCTTTCATCATTGTGTCGAGTCACATCAGTTCAGCCCAAATGTAAACATAAGCATTAATTATACAATTATGCCCCCATAGAACATTTTGTGACATTTCGCGAGAGAACAAACATTTCTATGAAAACTTTTTTTATAATATTTGTGCAGAAGCGATGATGCTGCTAATGCTAGAGAGACCTTCTGGCCAATGAGCAATGGAAAGGGCCTACATGCATTTGTTTTCACTTTTTTTTTTTTTTTTTTTTTAACTTCAGGGTCTGCCCAATGTTACAAATCCCGTCAGCAGGCGATACTTTGAACTACTTTTCCTCAGGCACGGCAAGAGACAGTCCTGCTTGTGGGGCAGGACACCATTGAGGTTTGGGGCTTTCCAATGAGGTCCTATTTGGTATTTGAGCCTGTCAGTCGACCGTCATAATTATTGCTGGGTTGTATGACAGACCTACTTCAGTGTAATAAGGTAACATGTTCAGACTAAATCACTACAAAAGAAGACACAAACGGCAAAAACGGCCTATTTTCCGATCTATATATATCTCAAGTCAACTCTTAGGTAGTTATGGTAGCCACAGTCAATAGCTTATTGGTTGTACCAGTTTTTATAAATGCATTTCTGTGTCTAGTAGTGTAAATGGCTTTTAATTATAAAATACGTTCACTGCATTATGTAATAAAGCATTAAATATCAACTTTTAAAAATATGATATTAAGTACAAAAAAAGCTGATTGTTTGGGTACTGGTTTAAAACTTGATTGACAGGCAAAGTATAGATGGTCAAGATGGTATGACCCTGGATGCAATTATATGCTTGGAGCTCAGTCCATTGAAAAAAAAAGGTGGTAGATTGTATGAAAAATTAAATGGGACACTATGATCTACTATCGCTTGGGGCACCAGAAGCTCTAAGGCCGGCCCTGAGAACAGCCACATTATCACATGTATTTGGCAGGGATAGGAATGAACCCCATCTCTGCCAACCACCAATACACAAACCATACATTATTTACAAGCAAGGCTCTGCCCTGCCACATATCCCCCCTCCCAACGACCACCTCCCCCTCCTCTAAAAGAGAACCACCCTCCCTCAAGTCCCACATTGACCAGCTTCTCCCATTCTCGAGGCAGGGTTAGCCCACAGTCTGGCGCCTCTATGGCGAGATCGAGACCCAGCGACACAGGACCTGGGCACAGTGGATGAGACGTTGGGAGCGCAGGTAGGGAAAGGTCTCCTCACCTCCCCTTTTTCTATAGCCGACGGCGCCCTCTTCTTGGGCTCCAGCAACAGAAATTCCAGAAGCAAAACTGCTGCTGGTGACAAATACCCCCTCTTGGGTGCTGGACACCCAGGTTCCCCCCTCTTGGACACTGGGGATGGCCGTGTCTGGTTTATATCCCAGAACCACTGGGCAGCGTCCCTGATCAGACCATTTTTCCACACCTCTTTGTAGCAAGGGTCTCCGTAGGGGCAGCCCTCCCGGTTGTGCCTACGCTCTGTGCGAGGCAAGAGTGTATTAAATGGAATGTCCAGACAGTAATTTATGTGTACAGAAATAAAATAATTTATTTTTATTATCTATACACAACAAAAATAATTAAATAACAAAAGAAAACAAAATGGTGTGAGGGAAGGAGTGCAGGGGTGAAATCCAAAACCGATCGTGATAACTCGTCTTTAATCGTCTTCGTGGTAAACCATACATAAACAAAAATAGACAAAAGAAATGTTAGTGTTTTTTTTTTTTTTTAAATCCCGCTGCACCAAACTAGTCTCTCCCTCCACCCATTACTCCTCCTATTTTACTTTCGGACCAACCCCGAACACAGTAGTACGTTCCCTTTAGTATGTAATGTCCCGCCTCTGTAGTCAGCGGAACACCAATCCCCAACTGACAAGTGTCCTTATCCTTCACTTGACTCCAGTGGCTGGAATTTACATACTCGTACTTCCGCCCCTCACCAAGGTGCCGCCCCTCAAAAGATGACTTTTGCCATGGTCACGAGATCTTGGTAAGGGAAGTCCCGAGTTGGTTTGATGCCATCTACTGTCGGGAGGCTAAATCACAGACCGAAATCCCTTTGACTCATCACACTCTTCTCCACACATGACCCAAAGGGGGGCCCCTTCAGTCCTCCACTACTTCTGTTCTGCCTCCCAGTCCAAGGGTCCCAGTAGTGTTGTAACACACGACGACCACCTCTTCCCTCAACAGTTTCTCCGGTGGCTGCTGAGGGTCTGCTGCTTGGCCCTGGGACTCCCAAACATCCCCAGGGAAGTGGCCGCCATGCTCGCCTGGAGCTGGCAGCAGGCAACTCTGTGTCTGCTTTCCCCACAGACACGACACCTTTCTTGGTCCTCCATGGCCCTGAGAAAGTTGCCCATACCACAATCCCAGAGGGTTTGGGACATGGCAGAGTCCAGCCAGACACAGTCGCTCCTTGTAGCTGGAGCTCTCTTTTCTTGCTGCCTTCTTTCCCAATTTTTTATTTTTTTTTAAACCACAATCCAGCTCTAAATCTCATGTTATCTAATGTCCCCCATTTTTACGTAATGAAACGTTAGAGACGAAATTGGTCAGACACAGGCAGGTTGTGCTCGGGTTCAAGTGAATCTTGCTGGGGTGTAAAGCTGTGCAGCTGAAACACGTCTCTTTCCAAAGGCAGCTTTATATGATTCTTAATAATATAAATGAAGACGAAAATGTTGTATTGAAATTTCAAATTGATAATTAAGATGTAATATATGTTCGGAATCGTGTTTCAGGTGCGGAAGCGAGGGACCCGTGCAATGTAATTACGCGGCAGGACCCACTGTTGATTACCCAGTTAGGTAAAGAAGTATGAGCAGAGAGAGGAGGAAGCTAGCCCAAGTGATGAGGGGAGAAACAGCGCTCCTGAAGCCAGTGTGAAGCCACCCAAACCACAGGCAGAGGGGAATGGCGGAGCTTCCGGTGAGAGTCAGCCAAACAAACAAGGCAATAATAGCGCTGAGGTTCAAGGACAAGAGGCATGTGAAAGTAGCGGTGGTACTGGTCAGGTACCCAATACACAGCCTGAGGTAAATACTGAAGCTGATGGGCCGACTGAAGCTGCAGTTTCCCAGGAGCCGAGCGGCTTACAGGCAGAAACAGAGAAAGTAAACAACGTGTGGGGAGAGGATTTGCAGGATAGTCAGGAATTTTAAACTGCTAAAGGAAAAAAATTATAGTAAATGTAGGAGGAAATCAATTGATGAAACAGTGGCGAGAAAATCAAGGATCTGCTACCTGCTACTAAGAAAACCCAGAAGAGCTAACAAACTGTGGGGAAACAGGCTACAGAGTGCCGCGTAGCGAGCGCTGTCGTTACAGACAATAAGGACTCCAGGTCTGAAAGCAATGGCGGGGGAGGGTTTACAGATTCTTCTGCTGCATCGGCAACGAGTCAGGATTTCGAAGGAGGGTACAGCCTCAAGAGCATTAAAGATTTCTGAGACAAAACGAAAGGTAAAAGGAATGTGGTTTTTGAAGACTGATTTAAATTATTTGTAAATTCAGTTAAACACTTGATGATGAAATGCTCTGGCATTGAAAATGTTAGCAATCAAGAGAGGTGGAGGATAAAGAACATTTTAAATAAGATAAGGTGTAGTTTAAAACTTGCAAGTTTAAAATGGATGGATGTGGCAAAGTGGTGAGTACGTGCAGGTGAGTGCAGTGCAGAGCGGATTAATCACACAGACAGTGATTCACAGGTGCAAGGGTGTTTATTAATGATTATAATGAACAGAGCCTTATGGCAAAACCTGTAAACAATAATAATGATGGAAGTGGTACAGCGATGTGTACCGCTCCTGTTTGTAAATATAACGGGTTTGACCCGAAACCAAAAGTCCAGTCTTTTCTCACCCACACAAAACAGACACAGTTCCTACAGTGCATGAATTAAGTACTTGTGGTGCAAAGACAGTTCCTCAGTGAAAAGTAAGTGGTGATATCCAGGTTTGATGCTGGCCTGCAGCTGCAGCTCTGGATCATGTTAGTAATCTTGAAACAGATAATACAAACAAGCAGCGTTACAAGACAAAACTAACACAGTTTCTTTCACAAATAATGGGGACTCCTAGGTTGTTGCTAACCTTATACAAAGGAAAAGATCACTTTCACTATGCCCCCTATTTATACCCTCGCTCATGACCCCTAGGTTAACAAGCACATCCACTCCTCCAGTCCTCGGATGCCACACTGTATCCCGTCCGAGTCATTGAACTTGGGTGCCATAGCTCAGCCCCCTTCCTAAATGACCGACTTCCACCTACCCTACAGAATAAATTGTCGTATCATTTAGTTAAGGGTACTCCGTTCCTTTTACATAGTGCCATCACAGGTCAGGAAGGAGCTCTAACACCAAGAATCGTTCGATCTCTGTCACAATGGATCACACTTTTTTCTTCTTTTTTGTTTTTCTGTTTCTCTTTTCTGTTATATTTCACCCTTTTTATTTTAATGGGTGAATTAAGAATATGCAGTTCAAATATTAGTGGGTGCAGAGATGTCATGAAAAGAGCTTCCGTTTTTTTACTATTTAAAACAAAAAAACAATGATGTTGCCTTTTTACAGGAAACAGTTATTTGAAAAATGGAGAAAGCTGTAGTGCAACAAAATGTTTTAGTTTTTATTGTTTATGTGCCTACAGATAGAAGGGAGTTTTTTTATCAACTTTGTCTAATACAATACTGTCCAGTTTTATTACGAATATCTTTTTCATGGAGGGAATTTTAATTGCACTGCTAATGACAAATTAGATAGAAATTATATGGAGCCCCATGCCCCGTTTGCCAGGGAGGTGCGTCGGATTGTAGAGAAGTGGGAGTTAGAAAATGTGTGGAGGATTTTTAACGGCGACAAAAGGCAGCATACCTGGTTGCAGATTAGGCATACCATCCTCTCCCTAGCTAGATTAGACTGCATTTGTACATCTTGTTTTATAACCCCCGCGGGAATATCAGACCATTGTTTTGTAATCTGTACTGTTTTAATTCCATCCCTAAAGCCAAGGAGTTCACACTGGCATTTAACACTCAACACATGATGTGCATTTTAAGGAATGTTTTAGTTGTTTTTTTTTTTTTTTTTTGGCAGAGGTGGAGAGAACAAATACATAATTTTATTTGACTTAGGCAGTGATGGGATGTTGGGAAGCTGCAGATTCGCCAGTTCTGCCAGCAGTACACTGCAAGTGTTACAAAGAACATCAGTGAGTCAATAAAGATTGATATTGTGGATCTCCAACATGACCTGGAGTCCACTACACACAGCAGTCAAATTGCAGACCTCCAAAAAAGCATCATTTAATGACTTGTTAGACACAAAAGTACAGGGAGGCACTAATTTGATCCAGGTTTCAGAGTGTGTCACAGGTGGATGCCCCTATGTAGTATTTATTTGGTCTGGAGAAGAAACGGTGCCAGAGTAAGATGGTCCACTGTGCGTTCAGTGTAAGGGTGTGAGCCGGGGGAAATCCTCAAGAGAGCGGTGGAGTTTTACAGTCCGGGAAAGCTCCTGGCATCGACAGGCTCCTGGAGTAATTTTACAATATTTTCTGGGTCCTGCTGGGCGAAGACTTGCTGGCTGTATTTGAATATTGTCTGGCCCAAGGAAAGATGCTCCTCAGCTGCAGGAGGGCAGTTGTCACATTACTGGCAAAAAAGGGAGACCTATGTGATATAAAGAACTAGAGACCTGTTGCTTTGCTGTGTGCAGAATATAAAATAATTTCTAATGCAATGACCAATATACTGAAAGAGGTGCTGGGGCATGTGATACCCTCAGATCAAACGTACTGCGTGCGTAACAGGTCCATATATGACAATATTTCCCAGCACTCCCCTTCGACTCTACGTACGCTGATGACATTGTGGTGATAATGAGGAGCCAGAAGGATGTTGGGCCAGTGCATTGATATAAGGGATTATGGGCCCATGTCCTCAGCCAAAATAAGCTGGGCAAAGAGCAGTGCAACGCTTATAGGGGACTGGAGAGACTGTGGACCCTTGACCCTCCCAGCAGGATTACAGTGGAGCGGGGGAGGCCTCAGATACCTAGGGGTGTAACTATTGGACAACTTATGGGACAGACTGCATTGGCTGAGGCAGGGCATGCTATACCTGCCCAAGGAGGAGTGGGTACAGGGACTGATTGACATCACCAGTCAGAGTGCCGCTTTCTGTCTGCATCAGTACAAAAGCTGCTGTACGGTCCGGACACTATGTCCTGGAGACCGCTGGCCTGCACCCTGCTCAGAGAGGTGGGGAAAACTCCAGCTGTATACACGTATACAATGGACACCTCCTGGCTTAATATATCAAAAGTTGCCTAGTTTCTACCGGAGCATGCTGGGGGACTGGAACCTGCTGAGAGCGCGGCCAGAGGAGGACTCCAACACCCTGCGCTGACTGCTGGAGATGCCCGTCGTGTTAAACCCTAGACTGGAGTCTGAGGTCTCCAGTTTTCCTGCCTACACTCACTGCTGATCAGAGCTGGAGTCACACTGCTGCGCCACCTACTGGACCTGTGACAGTGCTGCTGGTGGAGTGTGAAGACAGTTTCCTCTATCAGCTCAATGCTGCTTTACCTCGGGAGGGGTTGTTGTTATTTTTTTGAGGACCACCAGCTCCCCCACCGACAGCTCCCATTTCCAAGACTGCTTGTCAGTGGTGTAATTATTCAAATATGTGGGACAATAGTCCAGTGATATTAACCATCAAAAAAAAAATCTCCATCCATCCCCGAAACAAAATCCAGGCTACACCACCACTGCTTGTGTCCACTGCACTGAACCAAAATGCCAGCCCACCAGGATCCCTTCTGAGCTTGAATGGACTGAGTCCAAGGGCAAGACCATATATAGAGTGTGCGTGTGAAGGTGAAGCACCAAGCACAGCTCAGGCAGCTCCCCGACACACACTGGTGGGACAGATATGAGGGAAGACATAGAGCCGGTCTGGAGCAATCTGTAAAAGCCACCATTGAATAAGAGGGCTGCAGCTGCAGTGGAGGGTGTTACATACCAACATTGCTGTTAATTATTTTATTTGTGTTCTTAACCCTTCAGTGTCTGACTCCTGCACTCAAAGGGAAACATTTTTTCATTGTTTTGTGTTCTACACCCATTTACAAGCACTTTTTAAATTTTGGGAAGCACTTTTTAGAGATCTTAATCTACATTTCAATGAAACTGTATGTATTTTTAGGTGCTTAAGTAGAGAGAAAATGGCCACAAGTTTAGTGCATTTGACCCAACATGACAACATTAGTTTCACCACACGGTAGTCCAAGATTAGAGCTAATAAGGGTCTGTGAAACCAGCTGTAAATGTTGGAGACCTATTGTGACAAAAGAGAAAGAATCTAAGCTGTAAATCTCCCTTCTGAACAGAAAGGGCGCTGTGCAAGGTGGGTGGTATGTTTCCCCGTAGTTAGCTCGGCTCAGGCAGGCAGCGATTTGGAGAAAGCCTGGGGACACAGCTACGTAAGTACTCCCACTTACGCTGAGATTGTACAACCAGCTGGAGTGTGTCTTTGCAGAGGAGTAACTCAAATCAGGAGCTACAGCCATGGAGCCAGCTCCCAACCCTGATTCACAGTCTCACTGCACAGCACAGCACAGATCCTTGTACCACTTCCACCTGGATCACAGGAGTTTTGTGCAAAGAGGATCATGGTTATTGGAGGTTTTTTTTGTTTTGGACTGCAACCAGCCGTATTTAGATTCCCCTTTACCATTGCTGGTATAGGGGCGACTTCCTTTTCTTTTGTACCTTTACAATAAATACAGACGTTTTTGGGAGTAATACAGTGTAGTTTGTGTTATTTGCCATTACACTACTCGCCACCCTGTCACACCTAGATACAAGTACTATTGAAAAACAACAAGAATCTCTATGTCTCTCTTCACAAAGTGGCAAATTCATGTTTTGTGATGCTTGGTTGATGTACCTCAGTCCTCATATACCTCAAATAGAAGACCCTAGGTCGGTATAACTGCTTATATTGTAAACAACAGAGAAGTAAAATAGTTTCTTACTTAGAGGAAAATATCTTCAGTTACCAAATTCAAGTCTCATCTGTTCTTTCTGTGTAACCATTGATAGGTGAAATGGTAGCCATATATATCCAGAGATTATATACAAAGAGAAGGAGAGGTAATACCTTTTATTGGACTAACTAAACAATAATTAAATCACAAGCTTTCGAGACCTCAAGGTCTCTTCTTCAGGTGAAAGTAGGAAAGAAAGATTGATGTTTACATTTAACCCTCGGGTCTATTTGACCCGTCTAGTTTCCAATTAGCTTAAATGCTATTTTTATTTTTATTTTCTGTGTAACATTTTAAGTTGGGGTCATGAACTTATACACAGAAAACAGAACCTTTGAGATGTTTATTTTTTTTTTTAGAACAGGTCATGTATAGAATAAGATGTTTCAGGTCACTGTGACCCGAGGCATTTATCTATGTAGATTTGTGTGCAGGAATAAAACAAACTTCTTTAATTTGTTATTATTATTATTATTATTATTATTATTATTATTATTATTATTATTATTATTATTATATATTTGTATTATCTCTGGAAATGGCTGCACCTGTCTGGAGATATTTATAAATAAAAATACAAACAATATATATCTACAAGGCAGAGCCTAATTTTTTCTGTCATTATTGCAACAGCTTCTCACTGGTAAAGACATTCCAAAATGAGCTCCCAGGTTGGCAGTCAAAGAAGTTTTATCACAGCTCCTGGATTAAAAACATTTAGTCAATTTAAGGCTGTTTAAATTAGTTTGAAATTGCATCGGGTCAGTATGACACAAACATAACAGATGTACCTAAATTCTGAACATAATAGGAGGGTTAAAGGTTGCATCAGAGCATTGAATCACTATAATTCTAATACTGTAAGGAAAAATGCTGTGTTGGAAAAAAAAAAACAGGACCTGTGGCCACACAAGAAATCTGTATTTTACAGTCAAGCTGTTCGTTACCATGGAACTGCTTTGAAATGACTGACAGAAGCATCAGAAACGTCTTTGCAGACTTCATGGTGCTTTCATCCAATAAGGATATTCTCCTAAACAGATTGACAGAGAAATGGAACAAGCTACCAGGATACCAAGAGAAAAAAAGTTGTTGGAATACAAAGTGAAATCTCTGTCTAGCAGCACCCTAAGCTGTTATGTACAATCCATCCCTACGACCTCTCTGCAAAATCATTTGAGAATTACACCCAATTTTAGCTGAAGATTTCACCCTGTCCAATGTTTTCTTGGAAAAACCTTCTATCCTGCAGACAACCACCTACCCTGTCCCAGCTTATTGTCTGGACCAGCCTATACCAACTGACCTAAACAATGCAATACTAACAGATGCAAAACGTGTCCTCATATCTCTATGCAGAATGCCATCCTCACAGCACAAGGTAAACAACTGAAGATACAATGGTCATTAACTTGCAAATCCAAAAATATAATCTATATGATTAAATGTAACAAATGCTCCAATGGGACCTACATAAGAGAGACCAAACAACGTCTTCAAAAATCAGACCAGTATGAATCTAGACAGACACACCATCAGCAGTTACCACCACTCCTATTGGCAACCATTTCAACATGCCTCACCATTCTTTGTATGATCTGATGGGTCTAGTTTTAAAGGGGCTCCTGAGTGGTGCATGAAGTAAAGGTGCTCTATTTGGCATGCAGGATACACCTTGTAGCCTGGAAATCACAGGTTCAAATCCAGGCTGTGTCATTGCTGACCATGACCACAAGTTCCCAGGCGGTGGTGCACAATTAGCCAAGCACCACCTGGATAAGGAGGCTTAGTGGTTGATAGGGCACCTCCAGGTCTGAGATTTAGATCTGTGTTGTCCTCCAACACTATAGGTCTGATGGCTTCACTATGGATCCACAATGCAAAAAACAACAACTTGGCAGGGACATGTTTCAGAGGATGCATGTGTAAGCCACCGTTTCCTGAGTCGCCAGGGGGTTGCAGCCATAATATTTTAATATATTTTACTTGCTATATAAAAAAATACAACAGAACACTACAAACATTAATCTCTGTTTTTTGGTTCACAGCAAGATCACAAAATACATTTCTTCTATGTTAGAACATTTATATGAAGCCATAATTCCTACAGCACAGACTCTTGTCCTGCCCCCCTTTCTGCTGCTTCTCTGGTGATTCCTCTGGGCACCTTCTGTTTGCTTTTCCTGGAGGAAAAACAAACCAAAAAAAACCCAGTGTTAGTGGTAGGAAAACAAAGGCTTAGCCTTTTTTATTTATTTTTTTGGCCCAAGGCTGGCTTGAAAAACTGAAATTTCTGAATGTCAAAATTGATAGCTAACAATATGCCCTTCATAGTAAATTATTATTTGATGCTTGATCATAACTGAGATTTGTGTTATGTCCTTCATGCACAGCACAGATGGGTTTTTTTTTTTGTCAGCTTATCCTATTTTAACAGACATATCTACACATCTGTGTGTAAGTGTCTGAATGAAAAAAAAAAGCTGCAGACAAGCATCAGATGGTTTTCTATGAAGGGCATATCGTCATCTTTCATTTGACGTAAGCATAACTCTCTCTAATGGTCTCTCTGTATACATGAATTATATGATTTAATTGAATAAATCTGAAAGTGCTTCAGAGATTAAGCATGGCTACAGAAAACAAGTAATTTCATATGGGAGATATTATAACAGCCATAGGGGGACTACAGTGACATGTTTTGGTTGAAATATAACCAGACGCTAACATGAAGTAGTAAATAACGTTTTTATATAGCAAATATGAATTATATTAATGATTAGACAATGTTTTTCATTTTCCATGAGAAAACACCTGTAGATTAATTCTATAACAAGAATAGATTTGTTACTTTGTCGGCCAATGCTCCAGTGGTTTAGAGGTGAATCGGACACACTTTCAGGCAAAGCAAGCACTCTTCTAATATTTAATTGAACCTTTTAAAAAAATGTAATTCCTCATGTTTCTGAATTGCAGAAAATTAAACAGTGTAGAGGTCCCTTATTTTTCTTACTGCACATGCAAGACCTGCATAGCAAATGGAAGTGCACTAGAGAAGATATTTATGGAATCATACCTATAATCCCTTTAAAGTAAGCAGGCAATGCAGTAAAGAAAATGAAGTAGCTACCAATTATCTTTAACTTTGTGCATGCCAATGTACATTGTAATAAAACTTGGTTATCCTTCCAGTTGAAGATTGTGGGGTCTATTCCTTAATCTAAACAATAACGGATCTAAATACTGCAACAATTTAAACATTATTATTATTATTATTATTATTATTATTATTATTATTATTATATTATTATTTCACAAACAGTTGGCTCAGTTGGTTTTTTATAACCATTTATTAACAATTTAAACAGTTGGGGTTGATTAAATGCACCGCTTCGAGAAATTAACCATTCTCTCCCATAATCTGTTGTCATTCAGCCTTACACAAGGCAACTTAGAAAGTACCTGCGAGGCGTGCAGTATTTAACACTGAAGATGAAGTAAAGAAAAGGATTGATGGCACTGTTGAGTACAGTCAGGTGCTGAATAATGATGGACGCAAAGAACCGCTCATCTGTGTGGGGGATTGCCTTGAAATTGTCCAGCATGTCGAACACAAAGTACGGACTCCAGCACATCATGAAGGCTGAAAGACGTTAATACAGTGCATGTGTAAAAAGCTCAGTGGTATACCAGGGTCTAGTATTCTTAAATTGCTTGAACTTGTTTAAAGAAGCTAGCCTTAAAACAGTTTTGTGAACCGGGCCCATTATTAACAAGTGTTTTAATGAGTAAAGATCTTTGTTTATTTTGCCTAAAATACAAACTCCTCGGCATTGACAGGTAAACAGTTTAGAGTTATATTATTTTGAGACATCACCCCCTGCAGAATTATCAGTGTAACTCAGAGATTCCAACTAGGCCAGGACTTAATATAATGTATTCAATGTCCACCAGGTGGCACCTGACCTAAACGAACACAATAGCCAGGTTCTGGACTCTTGGGGTCAACTGCAACAAACTGAAAGCAGCGTATTAACTGGGGATGATTCCGTGGTTAGTATGCAGCTCCGTACTAAACTAGTACGCAAGTTAAATACCAACTGCAACGAACTTGGCAGATGAAGTTAGTCCTCAGCTGCGTACTAAAAAAGGTCTCAATTGCAACAAACCCAAAAATAACTACTGCTGCCCTCTACAGGATACTAAGACAACTTTTGTAACTGAACAATTCATAATCACAAATCCATGCACCTGTATTTTACATATAAAAGACACATTTACCTGTGTATGTGTGTGTGTGTGTGTGTGTGTATGTGTATATATATGTGTGTGTGTGTGTGTGTATATATATATACACACACACGACATTTAATAGAGAAAAGTGTAAGGTACTGCACGCAGGAAATAAAAATGTACATTATAAATATCATATGGGAGATACTGAAATTGGAGAAGGAATCTATGAAAAAGACCTAGGAGTTTTTGTTGACTCAGAAATGTCTTCATCTAGACAATGTGGGGAAGCTATAAAAAAGGCTAACAAGATGCTCGGATACATTGTGAAAAGTGTTGAATTTAAATCAAGGGAAGTAATGTTAAAACTGTACAATGCACTAGTAAGACCTCATCTTGAATATTGTGTGCAATTCTGGTCACCTCGCTATAAAAAAGATATTGCTGCTCTAGAAAGAGTGCAAAGAAGAGCTACCAGAATTATTCCGGGCTTAAAAGGCATGTCATATGCAGACAGGCTAAAATAATTGAATCTGTTCAGTCTTGAACAAAGAAGACTACCCGGCCACCTAATTCAAGCATTCAAAATTCTAAAAGGTATTGACAGTGTCGACCCAAGGGACTTTTTCAGCCTGAAAAAAGAAACAAGGACCAGGGGTCACAAATGGAGTTTAGACAAAGGGGCATTCAGAACAGAAAATAGGAGGCACTTTTTTACACAGAGAATTGTGAGGATCTGGAATCAACTCCCCAGGAATGTTGTTGAAGCTGACACCCTGGGATCCTTCAAGAAGCTGCTTGATGAGATTTTGGGATCAATAAGCTACTAACAACCAAACGAGCAAGATGGGCCAAATGGCCTCCTCTCGTTTGTAAACTTTCTTATCTTATGTTCTTATATATATATATATATATATATATATATATATATATATATATATATATATATATATATATATACACACACACACACAGGGATGTCAGGCATGTCATTGCTGGCATTATATCAATATATTCGTGTAGCGTTAGAAAGAGTTTCGTGACATTTAACAATACAGAAAAAGATACCCCCACACTGATCAAATCACTTCCACATCGAAAAAATGATCTAACGGCAAAATATTACAATTACGGTTGAAAGGATTTATTACAAATATCATGAAATTATTGAGAATATATTTAAAGCCGTACAGTAATTATGTATTAGCCACATGGAACAGAATTGCAATATTTAATATATTTGTAAGTTATATATATAACAGGCTGTATACTTGCCAAAGTATGCTTTTAGTAGCCAATGTTACATATTAGCATCAATATTTTTATGTTTAAAAATTAAAATTTAATTTGTTTTTTTTATATATATATTAAGGGGTCACGGCTCTGCCGTGCATTGCATTTTCTTTTTTTCCCTTTTTTTTAAATTTTTATATATATATATATATATATATATAAATGTTCTAATGTTTAGACTACATACAACACCAAACACATTTGCCGGTGCTTGCGGGGGATTGGCGGGGACTCATTTGGATAAGAAGAAAAAAAAACACAAGGTGCATTTCAGTACTTGTGCGTAAATATTCCTTTTCAAGTTTAAAACTTAAGCATGAATAAATCAAAATAAATAAAATAGTTAAGATGTTTAGGTTTCTTTAAAAAAAAAAAAAAAAAAAAAAAAAAACCTTTACGAAAAACCACACTTTTGAAATATAATTTGTATCAATCGCTCTGATTATGAGTCCCGGCCTTCTTCGGTTCCTGTTTGGAAGCACACCAAAACAAACCACCATCCTTAGTATCTTACTAAAGCTGGGGATCAGCTAGTCTCCAACTTTGTTACGCTTCTTTTTTCGTTGCAATTTGTATTAAGTTAGTACGCAGCTGGGGATAATCCCTAGATAGTAGCTAGTATGCAAATTAGTATGAAACTCCATCCAAATTCTGCAAGTGTTTTTTGTAAATGCAATTAGGTATGTAATTCACATCCCTAACAGAGATAAAGGGTGACAAAACTATGTTTCCACTAGCAGCTACTAGTAGCCATTTCTATTTTAAATGTGTTTTTTAGAGACAAAAAACACAAATCAGTGTTGTTTGCTTCTAAATCAGATGTAATTTCAAGTAGAAGGTTAACTTATCTTACCTAAAATAACTACAGTGCTGTACTTGACTGCCTTTATTTTAGCCTTTGGTATCAGACCCCTCTGAGCATTCTTTCCAACTTTTGATTTATCTGTGAAAATAAGTGAAAAAATAAAGCATTTTCTAGAACAAGAAGATCAGATGTTTGAGCATCCTTAAAATTCCTTACCGGGGTTTAACATTTCATAAACTCAATCTCAAAGATAACAATGTGAACCACAGTGTTTCACAAACCATTTCTGGAATTTCATAACACTTTGTTTCTTAAATAAATACATTTGCAGTATATAAAGGGTAAATATCTTCATCAGGTCAGAGCTACTGAATTAAGATAAACATAAAACAAACAGTCACAATGTCTTGCTTAGCAACGTTTAAAAACAAATTACAATGCAATGTAATCGAAGCAGTGAAAACATATATAAAAAAAATGACAGGCAAATTTGAAATTGCTATTAAATTTAGATGTTGTTCCTTTAAAAAATATATATTTAATAATCTAAATATGTTGATGTAATTATATAAAAAATAGTACTACTTCTATTGTTATACATTTCTTATCCAAAGTTAATGATGTTCAAGAAATCTTTGGTTCAGCTTTTTTTTTTTACAGGTGGAGGCTTTGTGGTCAGGTGGTTAAAGAAAAGGGCTTGTAACCAGGAAGTCCCCAGTTCAGATTCCCGCCCATTCATTGTGTGACCTTGATCAAGTCACTTAACTGCCTTGCCTCAGCCTTTCAGGTGAGACATTGTTGTAAGTGACTCTGCAGCTGATGCATAGTTCACACAC
The DNA here is from genome assembly GCF_017654505.1 of Polyodon spathula. Lineage (NCBI taxonomy): Eukaryota > Metazoa > Chordata > Actinopteri > Acipenseriformes > Polyodontidae > Polyodon > Polyodon spathula. The sequence continues at coordinate 26,848,452 of NC_054536.1, forward strand.
CCTAGTCTCTGTAAATTGCCTTGGATAAAGGTGTCTGCTAAATAAATAATAAAGATTAACTCTTATATGGAGATGACTAACTAAGTAATGCATGGAAGCAAAGGTTGTGAGGACATTAGAACAACTGAATTGAGACAAACACAAACTAGTATTAACTAAAGTAGCTAATTTGTTATCAAAATCCAACTTCAAAGTCTTATGACTCTAAGGGTGGTAATGCGGCCTTCAGACATTGTTGGCTCTGGTTGTTCATCTTTTATTTTTATTTTTTATTGTTTACCCATCTTTGAGTGATTCTTATTGCAGTTACTCAAACACTGTCTCAATTGATAACACTGTATTAATGTGCTCTTGCTATGAGTTCAGTTGCTCTTGAGTTCCAGCTGCCTGCCATAAACATATGTCATGAAAAAGTGATCAAATACGTTCAAGTTACAAAAAGGAATCAGTCATATAGTAAGTTTACATGACGAAGCGTTTTCCGAAAACTAATGTCTTCGCAAAACTGAATTAGAAAACTGATTTTCTTAAAACGTCTCTTTTCTTTGTTTACAAGATTAATGATAGAAAATCAATTTAGAATTCAAGTGTATACATGGATTGAAGTTTTTGTAAAACGCTGGATAGTTTCACACGCAAAGTACTGTAGTAGCTTAAGTACGATTTAGACTGGACATTTCTGCTGTCCAATATAGTGCTTTATCGCTTTTAAGAGTCAGGTCTTAAATTCAGTGATTACTGTTTCTTTACTAGTTTCTTTTGCAGACGTTATTTTAATTGATCACGTCATTTTATAGCTGGAATACATTTGCTGCTTCAGTATGGGCTATTAACAAATACATACGGACTTTAACAAATGTATTACTTTATCCCTAACTAGACAAATGGATGCACACAGACTGACTACAAATTATTATTTTCTGTTTTCTAAAACCACATGCAGGAATAAAGGTCAAAGTTTGCACATGTGCAGCACGCTATCGGAATTGGTTTTCTGAAAAGTGTGTTTACATGATATACATTTTGTTAGTTTTCAGAATTTAATCAGAAATTTCTGGGTGCTGTTTTCTGAAAACTGGCTTTTGGAATATTCCGATGCATTTTCCGAAAACTGTGTTTACATGACTTTTGATATCGGAATTAGTTTTCCGAAAAATGTCGGAATTCTTATGCTCATGTAAACACATTGATATAAAGTTGTGATATATACAAAAAAGGGATCAGATTTCTTGAACTAGTAAGCACACACTAAAAACGGAGTCTCAAATTGTGTATTGTGACATTTTAAAATTCCATCATTATTGAGATCACAGTTTCTGTAAATAAGACATCTATTTGTGTACATGTTAAATGTTTTGGTTAGACAAGCTGTGAAGTGTGATCAATCTATTGAAAGAGTTTTCAATGTGAAATGGTAACTGGGTCAGAACAAGTCAATGAAGGCTGAGACACTCACCACACGGGTCTGCAAACATCACCGGATGCCTTTTGCCCTTATTCCAGATGGTCCATATAACAATGGAGTAAAAGACGCTGTAAAATAATAAAGAAGTGAAAGGATTCGGAGGCTAGTGGCTTCTTGTCTCAGGTGTTTTCCAATAAGAAAGAAGTACAGTCTGCACCAACTAATCGGGATACTGATAAGCGGAATTGCTGCTTAAATGGGATCAACTCTGGGAGACGGTTCTTCCCTATGCTATTTATGTCATTTAATTGGGAGGTCAATTCATTTAATTGGGATTCAGATTTTCAAATGGTGAACTGATGTCGCTTTTGAGAGCAAGACAGGTCGCGTAGCACAGTGCAGCGAGTACGTGATCACTCTGAACTCTTGAAGGAGCTGGAGTTCCTTGTGGTTTCTCATGCTGCTGTTGCAAAAATCGTTGCCATGTCAACATTGCAGGTGCGATTTAATTTTGTTTAGTAATAATAAAAATTAAAAAAAAACACACACATTTTAAATTATGTATTTAATATGTAATCATAATGTGATGTGATTTCATTCTTGTTCTTTTCATTAAGAATCAAAAAAGTCTGACTAAGGTCGTCTCAACTATTTTAATTGAGACTGCTTTGACTGTATTTTGATATGTAAAACTATTCTTACTGTAAATGTAAATGCGCTGCTAGTGGTTACATTGGTGAATATTTAGCAGTCAAACTGTACAGTATGTAAACAAAAACAAAAGGATAACTAAAGAAAATGGCATTGTAATATGTTGCACGTGTATATGTACACCGTTGCTCATAATTACAGATGAGTTTTGACTGCTGCATTGGGAACTACTACCTTATGATGATGAGAGGGATGAAGAAGACCAGGCAGGCCACAATGATCATATAGGGAACCCAGTAATACTCCTCAGGCCACTCTCCCAGACACTGGATCTCTCCGTTTGACAACTGTTTGTTCCCAAAGATGATGAGAGAAGGGGTGGAGAAGACGAAGGAGAGGGCCCAAGAAACCGCAATGAGGATCTTGGCTTGTTTTTCTGTTGAAAAAGCAACCACCTTCAGCAAGGCAAAACACAAACCTTTACACATTATGTACTGATAAATGAAAAACACAGAACAAAACTGGAGGTCAAATCAACAAACATTTGGGCTAAACACAGTATTTGTATTGCATTTCATTTCGTGTTTATTATACCATTTTATGTGTCCTAATCTGTGTTTATTACTCTTCCATGGTTATTTGGCATGTACAGTCACTAGCATATTTTACCTTTCGGACAGTCTGTAATCAGATCTGACAAAGATCGAATTTGTCTAATCTAAATTTAATAGCAATTTCAATTTTGTGGTGGGGTGCCCGGGCCGTGCAGATTTTGTGTTTTGTTATTATTTTTTATTATGTATGTATTGGTGGACAGACTATTGTGTGGATTATGTAGCACAGGGGATTTAAAATGTGTATTTATATTTAGGCACGATTGCACAATAACTTCACATGCCGATTAAAGTGAGTATTTTGTATGTGGGCACGGGTGTGTCACAAAGTACATGTGCAGAGTGTGCCGAAATTCAATTGAATGATTGATTAACAATCAAGTCTTGGCACAGCTACATAAGAGCCAGTGTTTCACGCACATGAGGTTGGTGTGTTCAGAGGCGGAACAAGAGTCGGGGGTAAAGAGAAAGTTAAACTAAAAGAGAAAACAATTGCTAGGCGTGCTAGTTTTAGACTAGCACAATATTTGTTTTGTTCCTTGTCTGTTTGTTTTGGCCACTGTACTGTTTTGTTTTGTGAAGTGTTTTGTCTTGTTTAAACCTTGTATTTTTTATTAAACGGCGTTTCAATAACCGTTCTGTGTCATTCAGTTCCTTTTTGACGTCACCACATAAGCCATCTTGCCACAGGCATCTACAGATTTTTCCACCTTAAAACTTGAGGTTTTTTTAATGATTTGTAATGCAAAAATATCAAACTAAATTTTTCAATAGGGAAGAATTCATTTATTTATTATTTGTAATACATATGTTCCACAAAGAACCATGCTTCCCTATTATAAGAAATCAGTTTTACAAAACTGAAATAACTTTTCCAAAATATTTATTTTTTCAAAGCCTCAATGAAGGTGAAATATTTTGTGCAATTCCATTGGTTGCTAGTTCATGACCTTACCATGATCACTTTTAGTACAACACCACACTACTTCTGGTACAGTACTACTTTTCAGTCATTATGTTATATGCACTTAGAATTACTAAATGATATTTTGTAAAATTCAATAGCAAAGTTTTGTGTCTTGTTATCTTGTCATTGTATTTTGTGTAGGTTTCTTTTAGTACTTCTAAATGTATCACTGTGATGAGTCAAAGGGGTTTCGGTCTGCAATTCAGCCTCCCAACAGTAGAAGGCATCAAACCAACTCGGGACTTCCCTTACCAAGGTCTCGTGACCATGACAAAAGTCATCTTTTTGAGGGGCGGCACCTTGGTGAGGGGCGGAAGTACGAGTATGTAAATTCCAGCCACTGAAGTTAGCCATAGAAGATGGTCACTGACTGAGGGCGGCGATGCCGACATGAGCCCAGGGGCGAAGGACCCAGCAACCTAAGACAGGATACAGAAAGTGGTCACTGACTGAGGGCGGAGATGAGGACACGAGACCAGGGCCGAAGAAACTAGCAACCAAAAACATATATGAGGGTTATGACTCGCGGAGCCGCCCCTCAGAGGAAGACGGTCCCGGAAGACTGGGACACGAAAGGAGATAGAGAGGGAGAGGTACCCAGCGTCTGAGACTTCTGTAAAGGGGCGCTCATTAGACCCCCAATTGGCCGAGACTTCACGCTGCCTGGGACCTGAGATAAGAACAAGGCATAGAGGTTAGTATGGGACTCGAGAATGAGTAGCCACGTCCCGAACTGAGACAGAGTATAGAACAGCCTTGAGTGAGGCAAGTTAAGCGCAGGAGCTGCGAAAGAACAGAGTGTGGCCGGGGTCCGCTCTGACTCACATTGGTGAGAACCCCCCTGAAGGTCAAGGGAGGCTGAAGCCTGCCCTGAGGTCGGGGAAGTGATGATCACTTGCCCCCCAGAGACGACCGATGCAAAGGCATGTGTGAGAAGGTGGAGGAGGGGAGGAGGAGGAGGAAAACGAAACGCTAGATAGCAAAGGTGCAAGTGATCAGGGCTTAAATAGAAAATAGGTACTAATTGACAGGAAATTGGAAGCCCCCTGCTGCACGCCTCCTGAACTACGCAAGCTAACATTTAAATATTTGTGGTTTTGGTTTTAAAATATGCTTTCTACGTACATTAGAATATATGACTTTATTTTGTCTATTTAATTAGAAAACATCATTTCAATATGTATGCATCTGGCACAATTATATTTCGGGGTTGAAATGTTAATCCGGATTCCAGAGGCTTAGTGCTTTCATAGGTCACAGTAAACTTGGATTTGATCTCAGACTCTGTCCCTCGTTTGTATTGCCACAGTTTCTGATAAACACAAACACACACACACACACTCACACAGGTACACTGTACATGCATCACTGTGTAGATATAAATAGATTACCTCCTTGTAGGAATTTTAGAGGATGAGCCAGGGCATGATATCTGTCAATACTTAGGGAAACCAACACATATGTTGATGCATACAGCAAAACAACCTGTAAATGATTTTTTCATATATCAGTGGTAAATTTGCACAGTAATTCTCCTTTTCTCATACCCATACTATGCATTTGACATGCTTTTCCATGGCTTTATCATTTTTTTTAAATATGCTTATCTCCTGGAGCTTTACTAAGTTTATATATGCTTTGCCATGTGTTCACTGTGCTTTATTACACTAGGTCTTTTTGAACAAAATCTTGCAACCAACATTTTTTCATTCATCTAAAACAAATCTTGCTCAATTAATTAGGTTTAGAGATTTTACTTCAACTCTGTAGGTGGTCACTCAAGCCTGGTGCTGTTGGTAGCCTACACCAATAATACAGGAGACCACGAATTCCAAGCTATGCTGGTGTAATACATTTTGGGGTACTAATGTGACTTTTCTTGTCCTTGGTAGGTGTTCATAATAGACGCTACTTAAGGCTAGTGTAACATGCATTGCATCTTATGGCTAAGGATCGAAAAGTCTAGGCAAGTCTTAAAGCAATCAGCTGTCTCAGTTGTTAATAAAAGACTTGCTTGGTAGGGCCTAAAAGTTATAGTAAAACTTTTTTGGTCAGTTTGCATGGCTTTTCAGCATGAGAAGGCTATTTATATGTTTTGGACACACACTTCCTATAGCGAGAGGAATGTGCTTGGTATGTGCGTGCTAATCACATTCTCACAACAACAGAGAGACAAGCTGGAGTTTCTAAACTGCATGGAAACCCTGCAAACTAGAACAGAAGAGCTGAGTGTGTCTGAAAGCTCCTAACACACACTTATTAAAAAAAAAAAAAAAGCTAACTGATTTCAATACAAATCTTAAGAATCATCAGAAACGGTAAGGGGTACCAAAAAAAAAAAAAACTAATAAAACTAAATTAGAAGTTTATTTAAGCTCTTCAAACAAATAAGTATTCTCTGGCTGCTCTGCTTTTTCAGCACAGCAGACAGCATTTTCTTATTTCTAATTTGAATGTACTCTTCACATACAGTAAACTCTGGCTGATAAGGTTTATTATTGATTTTTGTTGCTGGAGAGAATTTAATATTTTTATTTTGTTTTTTTAAATGAATTTTTGGTCCAGTCCAGTAGTCCATACAAATTAACAGTTTTGAACCCAGCTCGCATTTAGATCAGGTAATTCTACTGTACAAAATGAAATGAGTTTTCTTGGCAGTGTATCAAGATGCAAACCACTGGGTTTCACTAATGAGTAGCTCTGTATATAATCATTAGGATATTTGACTAAAAATATACAGTTATTTAAAAAAACAAGTGCTTTCATTATATTTTAGCTAGGAGAAAAAAAAAATTGAGCACAACATTCATTTTTAATTCAAGTAACGTGATCAATAATGAATGGAAATTTAAAACAGATCCCAATTTGTTAAAAATCTGCATACTGAGAGTACAAAATTACAGTGGTCCAAATTTGTGAATAATCATGCACTGCATTATTGAAAGAAAAACATATATAGGATGATTAAATGACAGTAATTCAAGCCCATCTTATTAACTCCTTCAAAAAATTAGCTCTTTCGTTTCTCTTAGAGTGTATCAATATATTCATGTATTTCAACAGTAAATGTGAAAAGTTGCAAATGCTATTGATGCCCACTTTGGAGTATATCATTTGATCAAATACAACAATACTGCAAGATAATCTCTAAAACAAGCGCAATCAAATTATTATTATTTTTTTTTAAACATTAACTTGACCTAGAGTTGAGTTTCACGATGTACAAATAATATTTTGAAGTTGAGTTAATCTGCACTGGATTTGAATTACAATACTGGGGTAAAAGCAATCTCTGTTTAAGAACAGCCTTACCTGAAAGTACTTTAACATTTTGCACACGAAATCAGGAGCCAAAAAGTTCCCAGTCAAGCGCCAGATGATATCACTCAGTATATTAATGAGGCCCACCAGCATATCTGTATGTATTAGAAATGGAGATGCTTCATTAGAAATGACGACCAACTGTCTGATTGCAATTAGCTCACTCAATGCAATCATTATCAAGGGATACCATCTCATTCACATGGACCAGTAGGGACCTTGTGCATTACTGGTATCAATGATTCAGTGGGATGTTGATAAGAGCTTAATGTACCAGCTAGTAAGTCGGTGGTCACTACTGATATGGTTCCATTCAAGGGTTGATCACAATTAGATTATTTAATGCTTTCTCTCAAAGGTGAACTAATAAAACTATAAGGTTTTTTTTTCTTTTTTAACTATATTAACTCTTTGAAAAGTCCAATTGGAACATCGTCTCATTACTTCACCCCAACTTTCCAATCAGGAAGACTGAATTCTACAGTAGAGCCATCAACCTCAGATCCCAATGTCAAGCAAATTTTCACCTGCCAAATCGCCAGTGGATGTTACCATACTACTGAACCCTGAAGGAATAGGGCCCATCTCGACCGGGACTCGTGGGGGGGCCTGACCTGAAGAGTGATGAAGTTAATGCAATGTTACCTGTTGGGCCCCCAAACAAGGCAAGCAGACCAGGATTGAAGCCAGATGGAGTAACTGACCCTGCACTGTAGGCCGTGGCTTGCTTTACTAGATGAGCCTTTACTGGGGACATTAAGAGAATATTCACTCTTGTTTTCTTGTCAATGTAACACTATATAAATTTGTATTTCTTTATATTTCTGGACATTTCTATTTGAAAATTTCTATTTAAAAAATGTTTGAACTAGTTTCTCCCTGGGTCCTAGTGGCACAATTGAAGATGTTATACCTCAAAGAAGATCTACAATAATGTAATAATGTTGTATTATTCAAAGGCTAAGAACATTTGTTTTTTTAAAGCCCTGCTTCTTGCACCTTTGAAATGGCTGCTGTGGTCTGGGTATAATAGCATTTACAGGTTAGTTTTTATACCATTCCCTTTATTACAAGCACTGTTGTTGCCCTTTTTATTCAGTGAGTTAGTCAGCTTGCTGGGCCTTTCTGAACTCATTATACCTCTGTTTATAGCTATTGATAAAGCAATTATTCTCATGTCAATTTTCATCACTAAATAACCTTTCCTGTTGTTTTTGTGCCACTGCTCCAAATCTGTGGTTCTGTTTCTAGGAAACCACTGGAAAAGAGACGTGGATCTCAGCTCTCTTTGTTGATCTAGTAGACCGTTTGAATAAATACATTTACTACAGGTCAGCAATAAAACACTTGTGTTTTTAGGAACTCCCTAAAAGTCAAAAAGGTTATTTCAAATGCATTATGGTGAGCATTCTCAACTTTAAAGTCTTTCCGCCCATATTGAAAACAATCTGTTGTGGGACTTGCTCCTTAACTTTGTGTGTCTTTTTATAAGGTAATTACTCACCTGCTATGACTAGCTGAGTGACAAAGAAATTCATCCTAGATTTTTTTTCCTGGTTCCTCCACATGGAAATCAGGACAAGGCTGTTCCCAGTGATGGTGACAAGGAAAATGATCCAAAGTGTGACCAATTGTTCTGTCTATCAGAAAAAAAAAAACAGTTTATTGATAATTATTTATGATTTGGAACAACTATGGAAGCACAACAACAACTTCTGAGCTGAATGGGATTTATAATTAAAACATTTTAGAAACCAGAGAATTGCACAAGATTCAGTGCCTTCGCGTTCGACAAAAAAAATCTTTAGTAAATTCAATCCCAAATGCTTAGGCTAAAATACTTTCTCATTGGTCTACAAGATTGATTTTTAATCTAAACTGTTGTCATTGAATTTCCCAAGTTTATTTTGGTCTTTCTAAATGCTCGCTAAAAACATTCTTCATACAAACTGTGAGAACAGTAATTAAAACGTGGGAAACATATTGCCCTTCAACAATTTTTTTTAAAGCAATGATCTACCAAACTTTTTGAGATGTTTAGATAAACATTCTGTGAACAGATACAAACAATGTGAACAGATACAAACAATGTGTTTACAATGTCAGACTGCAATACAACACAAGCAACAAAGGCACAATGAAAATATTGAAGAGAAAATGTTACCTTTAGCGAGGTGTAGAAAGACATGTATATCATTGTTAAATTCTCCATAGGCCAGTCAGTTTCATTTCCAGCAGTGGCAGTGCTTGGCATTGTTATTACCAATATAATGAAACTTCCATTCAAACGAGTCTACAGTATCGGCTATGGTAACCCCTTCTCACTCTGGGTTAGAAGTGTAACTACATCAACACTTCAGTTTTACAGCAGGGATGACGAAGGTCTAATTGGTTACCAGTGGTTACAATACACTGAAATACATTGCGCTCAATGAGTCACTTCATAAATGAAATGAAGTTCAGCCCTCATGTTTTAAAATTTAAAAAGTTATTTTGAATTAGAAGAGCTTTCAAAATGTGTTTACTGGAATAATGAAAGTTAAAATAAATATAGTGTTCTCTTTATTTCACCCTGTAACCAAAAAAAAAAAAAAAAAAAAAATATTGAAGAAAAAAAGAATTATTGAAATGCCCTTATATAGCATATAAGACTTGTACAATTCATATAATATCATATATATCTACAATAAATTTGTCTCAACTGAATAGAAACTCAAATGACTTTGAAGCGGGACCAACGTGTTGGCCAACAAGAGCCAGCAAGTGCCAACTTAGTGTCAAAAGCATTGAAATAGGATTCAGTAATAAGCTAGGATTACAATAATAAAATAAGGTGTTGAAATAAAAGAAATATTTCTATGTGATTCCACTAGTCTGAACATTGAGATGCAGACCAATACAAAGTACACTGAAAGAGTACTTGGAACTGCAAACGAAATTAGAAAGGCCAAGAGAGAGATAGAAGTGAACATTGCTAAGGGGCCTAAAACCAATTCAAAAAAGTTTTTCCAATATTGTAACAGCAAGAGAACATTCAAAGAGGAGGTTAAATGTCTAAGAGATACAAATGGCAAATCATAGACAAAGAGAAAAAATAGCAAACATATTAAAGGATTACTTTTCACAAGTTTTTACAAAGGAGGATATGGACAACATGTCAACCTGTTCCTATCCAGTTTTAAATAACTTTAGCATAACACAGACAAAAGTATTAAAGGGACTAGGAACTCTTAAAATAATGATATTCCCTGAGCTGGATGAGATCCTCCCAATAGTACTCAAAGAAATGAAAGAAGTTATTTACAAACCGCTAAACAAGATCGTGCAAAAGTCTCTTGACTCAGGGGTTGTACCAACAGACTGGAGAATTGCAAACGTAATACCGATCCACAAAAAGGGAAACAAAACTGAACCGAGTAACTACAGACCAATAAGCCTGACTTCTATTATATGTAAACTATAATAAGATCCAAAATGGAAAATTACTGGTAACTGGTAAATATGGTAACAGTATCCTGGGAGACAGTCAGCACGGTTTTAGGAAAGGGAGATTGTGTCTAACTAACCTGCTTGGTTTTTTAGAGCATGCAGCATTGACAATGGATAATTGTAAAGCATATGACATGGTTTATTTAGATTTCCAGAAAGCTTTTAACAAAGTCCCGCATTAAAAAGATTAATTCTCAAACTGAACGCAGTAGGGATTCAAGGAAATGCATGCACATGGATTAGGGAGTGGTTAACATGTAGAAAACAGAAAGTACTGATTAGAGGAGAAACTTAAAAATGGAGCAAGGTAACCGGTTGAGTAGCACAGAGATCAGTATTAGGTCCTCTCCTATTCCTAACCTACATTAATGACTTAGAGTCTGGTACAGTAAGCAAACTTGTTAAATTTGCAGTCACACAAAAATAGGAGGAGTGGCAAACACCATTGCAACACCAAATGTCATTCAAAATGATCTAGACAGCATTCAGAACTGGGCAGACACATGGGAAATTACATTTAACAGAGCAAAGTGTAAGTTACTGCACGCAGGAAATAAAAATGTGCATTATAAATATCATATGGGAGATACTGAAATTGAAGAAGGAATCTATGAAAAAGACCTAGGAGTTTGTGTTGACTCAGAAATGTCTGCATCTAGACAATGTGGGGAAGCTATAAAAAAGGCCAACAAGATGCTCAGATATATAGTGAAAAATGTTTAAATCAGGGGAAGTAATGTTAAAATTTTACAATGCATTAGTAAGACCTCATCCAGAATATTGTGTTTAGTTCTGGTCACCTGGCTACAAAAAGGATATTGCTGCTCTAGAATGAGTGTTGAATGAATTGAATCTATTCAGTCTTGAACAAAGAAGACTACACACAATCTGACTCAAGGATTCAAAATTCTAAAAGGCATTGACAATGTCAACCCAAGGGACTTTTTGGGCCTGAAAAAAGAAACAAGGTCCAGGGGTTACAAGTGGAGATTAGATAAAGGGGCATTCAGAACAAAAAATAGGAGGTACTTTTTTACAGAGAGAATCGCGGGAATGTGGAACCAACTCCCCAGTAATGTTGTTGAAGCTGACACCCTGGGATCCTTCAAGAAGCTGCTTGATGAGATTCTGGGATCAATAAGTTACTAACAAATAAACTGTTGGCTTGAGATATATGAGGGTGGTAAAAATATACTCTTTGAGCAGTTTATTTATTGAGATAACTGGTAAAGCATATCTCTTGACATGTGCAATAATCTTGTATATGATGAGTTGTTTAGATGCTAGGGTAAATCTAAACGCAGTCGTGACAAATTTGAAAAAGATACAATCAATTGGCATTATAAACATTTCTACATTGCATAGAAATTTGAGCTTAGTGAACAAAAAACAAGAAACCATGGGGGCCCACTCAAAGAGGAATGTTCACGATGAAACTGTTTACATGATGTAAAATGGATATAAAAAAATTATCATTGGTATGTCCACAGGATGTTTATTAAGCCTAGATCAAACATTCACATTATTTGCATCCCTAAGAAGATAGAGAACAGAAGTTCAAAGGCAAGGGGAATTAAAACTGAAGCACTGGCTCTATTCTACTTCAGCTGGCTCTGATTGAAGAGGAAAGAGGCAAAATGGGGACCTCAAAAGAGAGGTGATGGGGGAAATTAACATCACTGAAAAAGATTGGATGACTAAGGTAAGTAAACTGGGCTGGGTTGGGTGGGGGATGAAGGGGGGTGGTGCTGGGTTGCAATGGATTGTTTGGTCCCACCACTACTCTTATTTTATCTTGGTGAAAGCCAAGATCAATATTAGCACAAAGTAAATAACAGCTTCTCTCGTGTATAAAAATCATGATGTTTTATTTAACAATGACAACTGCCTACAGCAAATAAAGTTCAGACTGTTAAAGGTGTAAAGGATGGCTGTGAAGAATCTAGGCTTTCTCTTCTTGCTATCACTGTTCAATGTGCGCTTACAAGCTTGTAGGTACAGTATATTTTCTGCACCAAAAACTGATTTCAAGTCTGGTTTATATGCTTGTGTTATTATATTAAAAGTGTACATAGGTAAGTTTTAACAGGAGTGAGTTTCTGTAGTTTGCTTCTTTTGACTTAATAAGGTACACCAAGAATCATGGTCACTGTTAGTAACTAGGAAATTTAGCAATTGTATTTTAATAGGAATTTCTAGTAATATAGTAATTTGTATTAATTATTCATATTTTTTGTTTTTATTAGTGGTTGCAAAATATTACAAGTACGGTATTTTCTAGTTTATGTAGTAACTGTTTTAGTAATCACAGTCATTTTAAGTATTTTTTTGTAATTTTTGTAATTCTTGGAATTTTTAGTAATTGTAATTTTTGGTAGGAATTCAGAATAGTCTATTCATAGCCATGTAATACGTTGTTAATAACTGGGTAATTATCAATAAATACAGCTTTTGGTATGGTATAACAGGTGGCATGTGACAATTGTATGGAAATGACCCATGTCATGGTGTTACCGAGTAAATGTATCAGGTAACAAAGCCATTTACAAAGCCATTTCCGTGTAGTTACATGGAAATAGTAACCATGTTAGATCAGTTATTAAAACATTAACTACACTGATATTCATGTCTTGTAATCTACATATATTTTAGCAAGTACACTAACTTTTAGTAACTGTTATGATTTAGTTTATATTTAGTTATATTGCTTGCCTTGATTTTTTGAAGTAAATAACTGTTTTAAGATTTACCGTTGTGGCCACAAAGTGGGACAAATCATTTAAAACCTGAAGAACTACATACCAGAGGGCTCAAAAACTAAACAGAACAGACACTACTTCCCAAATAAAGGGTTTACTTTTATTGCATTAATACATGGCCTCAATGTAGAGCTGGCAGCTGCCTCGATACCCCGAGTGGTTTGGGGAGTGGCAAGCTATTGACACAGGCTTACTCCACAACAATCAAGTTAGGCAGGGTTAAGGATATGAAAACCGGACAAAACACTTTGAACAGAACAGAACAGCTGGCAGCCCTTTGCCAGTAAGACTTCAATAAAAGGATACAACACTTCTTTCTTAAATTATTACTTACAAAGAGATGTGAAATATATACAAGAGCATAAACTTCTATCTAATGGCAACCTGGGTACAACAAGTCAAAATACAGTACTTTACGTTATTTACATTTTTACGGAAAAACAGGCGCTCTAATTCACCACAAAAAAACAAAAAACAAAAAAAACTCAGGTCTGAGTTTGGGCTCCTTGTTTTCAACTACATTCTTCTAAAAAACATAAATATTTTTTTCCCTTTAAAAACAATCTATAACATATTAGAATTGAAGGTGTTAGACATATATCTTTTTAGTTATTATTTACCTTAATTTAAAAAAAACAATAATAATACAAAAAAAAACACATCTGTTTTTACTTTACACAATTCTCTTTATCTCTTTATGGTATCTCCAGTCGATAATACATATACCTCATAGTAAAAAAAATATTCAAAAATAAAAATAAAATGTGAGTTGTCTGTCTTTGCTTATATTCCTGAATTTTAGTGTATGTAGGTCTTAACCAATTCCCTTCTGTAAATGTATATAACTCCAGCTTGTCAAAAATCCTCTGTTGCCAATATCGCAGACTCTTACTTTAAACCAAGATAAGTGAGTGCATATAGTCATTGATTTGGACAAAACGAGGTGTATTGTACATGCAGACAGCTTTGAAGGTTGACGACCGTTTCTGTGGAGATGTTGATGGCTGGATGTTGGAAGCTTTCACCGTTCCTCATGGGCTGTGTTTGAGGGTTTGCTGCAGTGGAACAGCAGTCACTTGCCTAAGTGTTCTTCTCCAATGCAGCTTGTGTCATCGGCGTGCACAGAGAGTGGACTTAATGCATCTTCCTTTCGAAAGCACAAGGTCTGCTGGGCAGTGGCACCCAGCCACACAGGGTTTATTGCATGGGGCAATCTCATTCCAGTTATCACACGTCTTTGTGCATCCCGGGCCACAGGTGTCGTACACAGCTCCATGCTTGCACTGGTTGGCTAAAAACACAAAATACAAAAGGTAAATATATACATACAAACATACATACATTATACATAAGACATTATAATGTTCTGTTTGGTAGGGTTTTAACACTTATCATCTGAACACTTGAACAGTGTATGCCTCCTCAGGAAATAACATTCTATCATTGCATTACCAATCAATAAATCAATCAATTAATCTTTATTTTATATAGCGCCTTTCATAGTGGACCATCAGCGCATGACAAGATAGTGAGGAACAATGCATAATACATTAAATACAGTGAGGTACACGGCATAGTACATTAAATACAAACAGTAAAAAACAAAGCAAATACATTAAATATAGGCATATTACATTAAATACAAGGCTAGGATGTGAATTCTAAATATTGTGGATGCGTGTGTCAAACCTGAAATAGCAATTTAGACAACAGCTAATAACAGATATCAGGCTTAAAGAGCACTGTAAGCAAGAGTGAACAAGTGGGTCTTGAGAGTTGATTTGAAGTGAGCGACTGTGGGAGCTGCACGCACTAAGGCTGGGAGAGTCACAGAGAGTCGGGGCCATGAAGTTAAGAGCGTGCCTGAGAGTGGTGCCCTTTTGCTTGGTTATAACAAGCAAGCCAGAGTCAGAGGACCTCAGCTTGCGTGCAGGGACATAGCGGGTCAGCAGGATGGAGAGATAATCTGGACCTGTGTGATGAAGGGCCTTGTAGGCAAGCAGGAGAATTTTGAAAGTAATCCTGAACTTAAGAGGTAGCCCGTGCAGCCGGGCAAGACAGGGGGTAATGTGACCATGTTTTTTACATCTGGTAAGTATCCTAGCAGCGGCATTTTGAACCAGCTGCAATCGGTTTATGGCCCGTGACGAAAGACCATCATAGAGAAAGTAGTCGAGTCGAGAGGAGAGTGCATGAGTGCATGAGTATCTCTGCATCCAGGAGGGAAAGGTAGAGACGGACCTATGAGGTGTTTCGGAGGTGGTAGAAGGAGGATTTGACTACAGAGGAGATTTGGGCATCAAAGGGGAGGTCACGATCCAGAAGTACACCAAGGTCTCGTTCAGTAGGGGAAGGAAGCAGCAGACAGTTTCCGAGTACCGGTCTGTTGCAGCTATTTCTAGTCTGCATAGTTTGTACTATTTTTTTTTAAGTGTGATTCAGTCTTTCTTTAATGGAGCTTGCTTATGGTCTGATTGGAAAGGTATATGATTATAAAAGGCCAGATGAAAGATTTTCAAATGAAAGAACCCTCCTCAAAATATTGTACTCTTTCTGCTCTGAACCAAAATGTCAACCAACTGAGATAAATGCACAATATTAGTCCATCTTTAATAAATGCCAGGTCCAAGGTGTTACTGTGGCCTTTCTCTGGCATAGCACTGCCACTCAAACCTGAAGTTGTTTAAAAACAGCCCCTGGACTGCAGCATTGAGTGTTTTTATTCCTAAATTCCCTTACCCATGCAGCTATGCTCGGGCTTCCAGTGGACTTCGATGCCTTCCCTCTCACAGGCCCGGTAGTAGGCAATGAAGGACTCACAGTAGCAGTTCTTGTGTACAGGGCATTCACACATGTCTGTCACGCACGACCTGCAGAGAAAACATATGCAATGTAAAACATGGTAAATGCATAGTGCAAGCATGGGGAGAACCATGATAGACTACAAATGCAACACAGTAAACTCCCATACGGTAGAAGCTAAACAGTATGTGATACCAACACCTTGGTCAGCTGGTGGTTTGCAGGTTTTCAACTGGTAGTGCCGACTGAGGAGGCTTTGTGCTGGTTGAGGAAATGGTCCAAGAAAAAAACAGGTCTATTAGTGTACTGTTTGAGGTTTACAATTGTACATATATCTGTATGCTTTAAACTTTGTCTGGGATTGGAATATATTTATCATAAACAACCAATATTATTAATTACCCCCCCAAAAGCCTCTACAAATCTAAAAAAAAAACAAAAAAAACACTAAGTTTGCACTTTCTAACACTCGTGCTCACAGTACTTTTTGTACCTGATGTCAGGAAATTCTAAGGAAATTTCTCCCTCTAGTGTCCAAACCCTGGAAGCACACACATCCAGCAGTAAGCCTTTTAAAACACTTATTGTACTGATTGAAGAATACCAGAACTGTACAGTGGCAGGGTTGAGGCCTGCCCTTGTAAATAATGTACAATGGATGGGGGTTATAAAAAAAAAAAAAAAAAACATGGGTTTGTTTTGTTTAAAATTAGCATTTGTAAAAACAAAGTGTGTGCTAGTTATGGAAAGGCTGGGAGGTTAGACTTCCCTCCCTGCCTACTTGAAATCTAATATGCAGCAGGTGGTCAGGTTTTAATTGAATAATTCATTACCAATTAACTCTGGCCACATGCATTCTAAAAGATGCTGAAAAGTCAGTTTCTTTGTTCTGTTCTTTGTGTACCAGTGTGGAGACTCATGGATGTGTGGATATCCAGGGGACATGAACCATGACTTCCGACCACAGCGTGTTTAGCCGAGATTTTTAGGACCATAGCAGAGGGATTCATTTAGGGGACTTTAATCCCTCCTAAATTTAGTTAGTTTGTATAGGGAGCAGGTTCATGGGGCAGGACCTCCCTTTTAGTGGGAGTAGAGCGTGGTCCAAGCTTGGCCACCTTTTGTTTTGTAGCTCTTTTTTCCCCATTGTGTTTTGTTTTGCCTTATTGTATTTGTATTTTGATGTACATGCTTGTATATTTCCTTCCTCACTAGGGCTGCCATTGCTGGTACCCTAGTGGCGACCACATACCACTGCAACTGCCTGTACTTAAAATATAACCTGGACACTTGTGAGATGTTTTCAATCTCAAACCCTCTGTGTCTCTCTCATCTCTCAGCAGATACCACAGTAACAGAGCACTAATAACCCAAGTCTGCTACCTAGTGGTAAAAAAAAAACAGATTGTGCATGTACTTTTTTCTTTTGTACAGCAATAGAATTCTCACATGCAGAACGGAATACTTCATACTGAACAATAAAATAAAAATTATATTGTAAAATGTACAATATATACAAATATGTAATCTCTGGTTATCTATCTGAGGTATGCTGGAGTATTCTTAATGATGCATATCAAGAATATTGTGGCTGCATGTCAAGAATAGGGAACCTGTTATACACATACAGAGTTGCCAGTTACAGAGAGGAGACGGTATCGCTGTGTGTGATTTCTATAAATCCGTAAGAGCGGCTCCCTCTCAGACAAGCGGCCCTTGCTTTTATTCCATTTCCTGACACAGAAATTATCCTCCCACTTCCCACAGGGAATTATGGAAATTGTATGGGTAAGGAGTTTTTGTTGTTGTAGTACAGTACCTATATTTCAGATGGAAAGATAGCTGGGGAAAGGCTTCTCGTGGCTCAAGTTTAGTATAATATGAAGGAGGAGTCAGAATGGCCCTTGTTCCTTGACCTCCACAACTCTATAAACCGTGGATATGGGAAGAGGCCTTGAACGTTTATGAGACCAGACTAAACGAAAGGCAAGAACCTCGCCTTGCGAGCGCTGTCGAGTTGCTTCATCTATTGAAACATTCGAAAATGATTTCTTATTTCTAATGTTCTTTCATTTCCAGCTACAACATTTACAAAATTATCAGCTGATTTGGCCTGTTGCTGTGGACACATTAACAGTCCTCAGATGACGAGAAACACGATTATAAGAATACCAACCTTTACTGCCCAAATAGAGCCACATTTCTTTCCTAATATGAGATTACTATACAATTAGAACCCTGTTTTCTCTTCTTGTGGTAAGTTCCCCTGTTAAGCATTATTGCTTCTTTCCGAAAACAAAAGTGTGCACTGCTTGAGTGACTTTAAAGTCACCTGGTATAAATACATTCCTCAGATTGTTAGTGTCTTTACAGCTGTCCTATCACTAACCCCCTTGGGTAGCTCAAACAGTAGTAATTTCATTTCGGTGTTCTGGAGTTCATTGGCCTGACTCCCATCAAGTGAACAATGCTCCACCTATCAACAGCATTGTATGTGGAATCGCTGTTCCAACAGAGGAGATCAGCTTTTCACAGAAGCAAAGGAACTTCTTAATGCCTGGATGAAACTTTAGAGCTCCACCTTAGTGCAGTAGGTGGGTAGCCCTTATAAAAGTGTAAGACAGTAAAAGCATAACAACGTGTAATAAAGTATTGTGAAAGCGTGTTAAAGCAAATACATGCATTGTGAATTCCAGAGAGGTATGGTAAAGCATATTAATAAACCATTTAACAACATGGAAAATGTTGGTAAACTATGGTCAATGTCAGTATAATCCTGGGAAATTACTGCAAATGTACTATGGTAATCAATAATATTGTATAAACCTTGACACATTGGGCAGAAACTGTTGTGGATTTCATTGGCTGCTGTTGATTAAAGATCTTTACTTCAGAGTGTCTTTTTGTGAAAGAACAGCAAGTAAGAACTATGGCAGGGTCTTTCCACTTGCTGTTACTGTTGTGAGTTATATGTCACTTTTGACAAAAATGGTGCAAATTGCTTAGTGGAGAAACTACTTTAAAAGGTAGGCGCCCAAACCATGTGCTTGTTCAAAAACTGTGACCACCACCAACTAACTGTAAGATACAAGCAAGGCAAAACTATTACATTACATCGGTGTGCAACAACAGATATGTGAAAATCATGACAGACTGCATTTCAAGTTACTGAATGTAAACAACGAATGTTACCTATCATGTCCACACCATTGTTCGCATTGTGTAACAATGCTAAAGGATGTCATACCAACCAAAATGTTATGGTTTTACCATAGAAGAACTCCATAATTAACTGCTTAACTGCATAACTGTTCAACATGTGAATTAGAAGCACAACACATGTATGTAATACACACACTAACAGCTGGTTTCATAAACCCCAATTATCTTTGTATAAGATCAGAACTGACAGGCCATCTGACTTTTCTTATCCTCTTATGCAAGATCAGAACTAATCTGGGTCTGTGAAACCAGCCTTCAGAGTATATACTTCCCAGGCAACACTTCTGTATTTTCTCTGGTTGTCACTGATTCTGTCTCCCTCACAGTTCACTTTCTTCTGAACATCCACTTGCCACGGTCATGACCTTTGGAAAAAAAACTAGCCTGTTATCCTGGGTCCTACTTAGTTTGCTTTTTCAAAACTCTGCTTCTCTTTGTACCGAAATCCCACAGGTACCTCTTTAATTACCTCCCTAAAGCTTTTAACCATCCCATTTATTTTTCTGGCAGGTATCATAGCTTGACAAAAAGATCACATTTCCCGCTGTCCGACCTTCTTTTATTCTTCTACTTTGATTGTCTCTGATCACGGCACTGCTGGATCTAGCTTCGAAAGCTGCTCCTTCACCTCTGGCCCAGATCATTATTTCATACTGGGCACCCTGTTTATTATTACACCTCTTCTATGGTTTCTCTTTATTTGCATCTCCTTTCCTGCTCCTTCATAACATTTCCTTTAAAAACACAAAGAAAGGCCAGGTTTAACCTTGGAGGCTGCTATGTAGGGAAATAGCTCGGAGACGATGAGAGCCAGAAGGATTTCCAAGTGTGAAGGAACTACAAAAGATAATAATTACAGCTGCTTTGTTGAGTTTTGTTTTCTGTGTGTCTCTGTCTCTTTAGTCAATTTTACCAAACTCACTCCAGCATGCATATAAACACAGGCATCAAGATGAGAAAGGCTAGGGAATTTGCCTACTGTTGCAAATTCAGATGTTAAACTAACTTTCAGAAGTTAAACTAACAGCAGTAAACCTTGGCCAGCCAATGTATAAAAACTGAACAGAGTCAAGATCAACTCCATTGTTATCTGTGGATGGACAGCCAAGTTCAGATATACTAACTAAGTTTAAAAATGCCCACAGCAGCTTGATAGAGAAGCTCAGGACAGTATCTGAGAACCCGCTTGGATATATTTTCATAGCTGCACCGCAGTAGAGATTGAGTGACGTGACAGCATAATTCCACTCAAGAATACAGTGCTGAGAAAAAGTTTGTGAACCCCTTAGGATTTTCACATATTTCACATATTTCAAACCTAAAATGTTATTAGATCTTAATCTAAGTCCTAATAGATAAAGATAACCTGATAAAACAAATGACACAAAAACATGATACTTTTTCAACATTTATTTATCTACAAATGATTCAACATTCAATATCCATGTGTGAAAAAGTACGTGAACCTTTAGATTCAGTAACTGGTGGCACCCCCCTGAGCAGCAATGACTAAAACTAAGGATTTCCTGTAACTGTTGTTCAGTCTCTCACATCGGTTTTGAGGAATTTTGGCCCATTCCTCCTTACAGAACTGCTTCAACTCGGTGACATTTGAGGGCTTCCTAGCATGGACAGCTCACTTCAGGTCCTGCCACAACATTTCGATGGGGTTTAGGTCCGGACTTTGACTAGGCCATTCTAAAATGCAAAATTTCTTTTTCTACAGCCATTCTTTCGTAGATCTGCTTGTATGTTTAGGATCATTGTCTTGCTGCATGACCCACTTTCGGTTCAGCTTCAGCTCACGGATGGATGGCCTGACATTCTCCTCTAGAATCTTCTGATACAATGCAGAATTCATGGTTGTGTTAATGGTGGCAAGCCGTCCAGGTCCTGAGGCAGCAAGGCAGTCCCAACCATCACACTCCCACCACCATGCTTGACGGTTTGGATGAGGTTCCTCTGTTCGAATGCAGTGTTTGGTTTTCGCCAAACATAACATTTCTCATTGAGGCCAAAAATTTCTACCTTTGACTCGTCTATCTAGACAACATTGTTCCAGGAGTCTTGTAGATCATCTATGTGTTCTTTGGCAAACTTCAGACGGACAGCAATATTCTTTTTAGAGAGCAGTGGTTTCCTCTTGGCTATCCTTCCATGAACACCATTCTTGTTCAGTCTTTTTCTGATAGTTGAGTCATGAACACCCACATTAGCCAAGGCGAGAGTGGCCTGCAGATCCTTGGATGTTACTCTGGGGTTCTTTGTGACTTCCTTGATGATTTTTTGGTTTGTTCTTGGAGATATTTTGGTAGAACGACCACTCCTGGGTAGAGTGACTGTGTTCTTGAACTTTCTCCCTTTGTAGACTGTCTGACAGAATTTTTTGTAACCTTTTCCAGACTGAGGAGCATCAATAACTGTTTTTCTGAGGTCCTCAGAGATTTCTTTTGATCGTGGCATGAGGTGTTTCCACAAACCTGTATGTGAAGACCAAACTCACAAAGTTTCTGATCTTTATATAGGGTGGGGCCTCCCAAATTCACCCCTCAAGATTTACCTAATTATTTAATCACCTGATTCTAATTATCCCCTTAATTGAGCTAATAAAACCAGAGGTTCACTTATTTTTACACATACCCTGAATCTTAATTACTCATTGTTTGTCTAATTCATACATCATTTTGTTTCAAAAGACATGGAATTGGTTAATATAAACCCTATTGGATATTTAAGAGAAAACTGGTTTTGATTCAAGAAGGTTATCTTGGTAAAACTATGGAATTTCCATAATTATCATTGGAATTCACAAACTTTTTACTCGGCACTGTATGTGATGCTGTTCCCTGGTGATCTCTGTCTGTCCAAAGCCATATTCATCTTCTAAGTTCTTAAGAACAGCCAATGTGGGAAGAAATACACCAATCCCCTGGACAAAATGCATTTAACATCTGTAGTAGTACTGCACATAATGCTGCTGGCCTAGTCTGACAAATATAATTGCTAACAGACTGTGATCTGAAAATTCATAGGCAACTTCTATCCAGCCTGCTGCTCCAGCAGGAACATAAAGCAGCACAATGAATGACTTGTGGGGTTTTACTGTCAAAGGATACAGCACTCCCAAGAAACTGTACAAAAATATACAGTCGAATGCCACAGTACACCAACATTATTTCTTCCCATTGTACCCTTGCCAATAAGTCACAGTACTACTAAGTACAGTGGGGCTTGATCGAACACAGGTTTTTCATGTTCAAATATTCTTTCAAAATGCAAATAAATATTGTACTATTCTTTCATTTTAAATGTACTGAAAACTAATAATAATAACCATACTACAGTAAAGAAATCTCTCAGAAGTCAAATAAAGCTGGTAACCCTATCAAATGATCTTCTAAACAAAGGAGAGAAACACACTTTATGGTGCAGAATGAGTGTTATGTATTTAAGACATCATTTTAGTTTTCGGAATGAATATGAACATAGTTGTTCTGGCTTTTGAATGCATTTCGAGCACTGCTTGTTCGGATTAGTTTTTGTAACAGGCGTTGCTACAGCTGTTGACAAAGCTTTCCACTCACCTATAAAATGGGGTAAAGTCGACTGTGGAGTGGCACTTCTGGAACTCCCAGGACTTGAGTTTCTGGCACTCGCGGTGGGCTCGGAACTTGACCTTGACGGTCCCAGGACAGAGGTAAAGCGGGGGCTTGATCCGCGGCAGGTTGCACACCTCATTGGACTCCACTCGCCACGTCTCTGCAAACTCGTCCACATCGAACCTGAAGTTGCCGTCGCCACCGATGAGGTCGTCTCGCCTGTGCCCGTTGTAGTTTCCGCAAAGGCCGCACATCTTGCCCTTCAGGTGGGGGGCAGCCATGACCTCCACAAAGCTGTCCCCATCCCATGAGATCACCAGACCTGAAACACCAGCAGAACGCACCTCCTTTCAGATTACACAGAAAACCAAGAAACAGGCTAAACCTGGGACTTCTATCCAAGTTCATCTACCTATTTTTATTTAAAATATTAGAGGTAAAACGATAGTCGAGCAGAGAAATGTTCATCTGGTGAGGCCAATGAAGGCTTTAGTCAAAACATTTGTCTGTTTGATTTAATTTCTTTATACCTTTACTACATACATTAATGATTAAGTATTGAAAGTTGTGAATAAATATTAATGCTAAAAAAAATTGCACATGATGACATTCAGCAAAATCTATTGTTCCCCATCAGATGTATTGCTCTTGTTATATGTTTTAATTAGATTTACTTATATTTACAAATCATTACACTGGGACCCTCTATCTTTTAGGATGTACATATCATTGGGGTCAATGTCATATAAAACATTCGTTCAGTATTACTTTTAAATAATATATAAGGCCATCAGTCTTGTGTAATGTAGCAATCTGGTTTGACATTTTTAGTTTGGATGATGTGTAAGTGTGTTTATACACTATCTAGATCAAACACCATGACACCATCCATAACTGCTTAATACTCTGTCATCAAGTCAAGAGCATATATATTCAAAACAGGCTTTTGATTGGACTGGGATAATCAGTGGATTATAAATGTACATTATGCCAGGGTCAAAGGACTTTGTCCCATAAAATTTAAAATAATAACATTACCACTAATAAAAATGTAATATATTTCAAAGAGAAAAATTACTTAGTAGCCAATACCAATACTATTCTAAGGTTTATATTTTGTAAGCCAACAAGGTCATGCCTGAAAACTCAAAACTGAGGGATCAGGCAATCTTGTTGACAATGCATGCACCCCACAATCCAGTAGAGCCATTGATTGTATAGAAGGCTACCATGGCTGGGGCTAGGAGCTCACCTGTCTTCGTGGTCAGTTTCAGTAAGTACCCGTCCAAGTCAACACGTAACTGTGCCGTCTCATGAGGCAGAGATATCCGAGTCCCGTTCTGCTTTACTGTGAGGTGCTGGTGAAGGCTGATACTCACATCAGCTGAAATAAACTCCACTGACTTGGTCCAGGAGAAGGAGCGTGTTTTGCGGGCGTCGTTCTTCACCAGCACCTGAAAGCTGGCAGCCGCCGAGCAGTCTTTGGCCAGAACATACTTGCAGGTCCCCTGAAAGTTAAACGTCCTGCCGTCAAAAGTATTGTAGTGAGGGTCCCCAAACACAGTGCAAACTCCAGGTTCTGCGTGCATCAGAAGAAGAGAGCGGGACAGTTAGTTTAATGTACAGAATTCACAAAATGGCACACATTTAATAAAATATTTGAATCTTTGCTGCAGGGATGTAAATGAGACTCGTCTTGCTGTCGAGTTAACCCTAGCCTATACTTGTGCTTCTGATTCAGATGCAATTGGGAGTAATGTTTGCATTTACGTTAAAACTGGGGCTAATTAGCTAAGTAGGATAATTGTTTTAATCATGTTCTACATTACTGTTTTAAATTATGTTGTTATATTCCTTAAGTTGTAATACTTAGCTGGAAAACTGTAACTGTAGAAAACACACCCAAAACAATTAGCTCCTGTCTGTTTCGTACTTGGGTCTATCAGGGTGGGATTGCCCATTAAAATCTTACAAAATCACTGAACCTCAAAAAATCTGCCAGTTCTTGCATGTCCTAATTGTACAACAAGTTCTTCTCAATTACTTTAACCATTCAAATCAAACTGACTTATGTTGTTAAAATATGGTTTATGTCTTTCAGTAAATTTGATTGATTTACCAGATACATAAATTAACAGTTACACAAAGTGTATCCAATATATATCCATATATATATATATATGTATATCCAGTGTATATAATATATATATATATATACACACACACACACACACACACACACACACACATATATATATATATATATATATATATACACACACACACACACACACACACACACACACACACACACACACACACACATATATATATATATATATATATATATATATATATATATATATATATATATATATAGGGTATAGAGTAGAGTATAAAATTAAAATCTGCATAATAATTACTCAAAACTATACAGGGATGCAAGAGGTGTGATTAATAGATACATTTCTAAAGCAACAGTACTTCACAACACATTTTAAAAAGACACCTTTGTCAGTGTATCCCTATGTCTGCTGCACAATTGCCAGTGACAGGTTGAAGGCAATTACAATGTTTTGTTTCAACTAACCAAATAACATTTTAAATCTCAAAACCTTGTCAAGTCTGGTCCTAAATAATCCCAGTGATTCAGCACCAACAACATGGCCCGGTAATCCATTCCATACCGTCACCACTCACTGAGTGAAGCACTGTTTCTAAAATCTGCAGCCTGGCTTAGCTTCTGATTTTTGACAATATAAGGCTTCAAAGTAGAAGTTGCTACAGTAAGATTAATTTATACTAAAGGTCTTATTATAAATGATATTTTTATGCAGTTTAACAGGATATGAGTTGAGGTTTTTAATATCTGATCTTCAAATGTTTTGTTTTTTTTAAGAGTCTGGTTGCTTTTACAATTGTTAAGCACTTTACCACTCCTGCATAGCCTTTACAATGCTTACTTGTGCTTTACCATGTTTTCACTGTTCTTTATTACACTTTGCTGTGCTTATCCTATGGGAATCTTTTATAAGGGTAGTAAACTATTCAGTGGGAGATGTTTTTGGTATCATAACAGTAATTATTCCTCTGTTTGGTCTCCTTGCATTTTTTTTTTTTTTTTTTTTTACAAATTAAAAAGAAAAAAAAAGATTGTAATGTGAATACATAACTTACTTACTTTCAGTGCAAATGGGACAGCAACCATTTCTGTTGAGAATTTTACCCTGTGGGAAACAAAATTACAAGCATTATGGGGCGCCCCCTTCCTTCAGATTTCATTTAATCTTGTGTGCTTCACAAATCGTAATGATGGACAAGCGCACTGCAAGACTGATCTGCTGTATACTCACAGAGGGGCAGCTCTTTATTAGGACACATTCTTTTTTGTGGCACTGAACCTCCCCCTTTACACAAGCACACAGTGTGCAGTTGACAGAGGACCACATTTCTCCATCCTTAAACAAACCAAGAAATAGCAAAAATATGTATTAGTTTGTGTTTTGTTAAGGGGTTAGAACAGGTACTTTCAAACTAGAATGCCCAAACAGTGGTGGTGACAACGCTCCAGAAATGTAACGACCTTGTAGTTTTCCTGCCTACTTACTCACCCTGTAGATTTTATTCCCAGACTGGCAAAATGTGACCTCCTCAATGGGAACATAAGAGACACAAGGCTCACAGCAGAACTCTTTGTTGCTATTGCAACTCCCAGAACGAGAGCACTTCCTCTTACACACCACTGTGGAATTCTGGGATTGAAGAGTAAAAATAAATCTTAGTACAACATGAGCAACTTGTCCTGGAATGTTACAGAAGGTGATGTTTATCATTTAAAACCAGTGCCTCTTTTCCTCTTGTTTGTTTGCAACACTTTAGTGCTTAGTAGATCAAAAACTGTTTATTCAGTCAATAGAAACACAACTGAAAACATGAAAGAATGATGGAAATCAAATCTAAAATATATATATATATTTTTTAGTATGCTTGTTTTTTCAAATAAGATCGATTAAGTAGAACACACCTCCAGCTACGCATTCCCCTATTCACCTTTTCAGATCTTATTAACATTTTTATTGTGTGTAGCATTATGTATTCATCATAGAATTTAAAACCCTAGTGCATATTTTTGACAGCTTTGATAGACGAGATGCGTTGCAAAGTCTGGGAAAAAGTCCTAGAAGGAAGATACATATGGTCTCGGATGAAGAAGAGTCTGTATCCTGTGGGGTTGAGGGAAAAAATTTTGTTATACCATTTAAAAGTGAGATAAAGAACTGCATTTCCCAGAATGCCTCAGCCAGGAGTGAGGGACTAATTGTCCTGACACAGTTAACTGGACACAGCTGTGGGTAATTTATGGAACCAGCACAGCTTCAAAAGGACAGGTTAAACAGATCTTCGACGGCCCGGACGTTAAGAAATCGAAATATATTGTTTAGTTTGAATTCTTAAAGGAGCTGGTTTTGTTTTTTGTATTTTTATTTGTGTTTTTAAAGACGCAGTGTGCTATTTGTCAAAGCGCCCTGCTGAACAAATAAACATCACCACCAGCGGCAGCAGGAACCCAGAAATTGTGAAAAAAAGTTGCCCCGGACCAGAAGGGACAAGCCACATTTTGTCCTAGATGGCATCAGGGTACATATTAGATGGAACGGTTGTACAGTTAATGCACTTATTTGATCTATGCTCCAGTGGTTTAAAAGAAAGATCTTTGCTAAAAAAAAAAATTCCCCTTTACAAGGGAAGAAAAATCCTCTTGTTGAAATAAAAAGCACTTTATTTGGCAAAGACGATGAAGAAGATTCAGGCAAATCCTGGGGATTATCCAAGCAGTGGCTCACCTTGCAGATGCAAGAAGTGCAGTTGTCGTATTTGAAGGAGGTCCCATTTTCATACACCTCACTGTGAAACAAGCAGCTTCCGAGCAACAGATCAAACACTCTCCTTTGACCTAAAACATTACAAAAAACATTTAAGTATGTCAATACAAATCAAGACGAGTTACAAAAATATATACACATATTTATACCTAATTATATGTTAATGTGTGTGTGTGTAACAGGCAGTCCTGTTTGATAGACTGCCCTTCTGTTCTGTCCCCTGTCGGTGAGAAGAAATTAGCTCTTTTGCATTTTGGTTAAGACACTGTCCGGTTCGTGCCCAGCCTCCGCCCTTTTACATGTACAACCAGCTCTGCAGTTATATCGAAAATACATTGGTTGCAATATAGATAACAGGGCATCCATAGCTATGTAATAACACATTAATAACTGGGTAACTACCAATGTTTCTTGCACTTACTGTGTGTAGTAACTACTGGTGGAGTAAATGTGTAGTTACATAGAAACAGCTTGTGATGTGTTACCATGTATTTACAACTTGTAAAATGTTGTTCACAAGGTCATGTCCATGAAATTACATAGTTATTTTATTAGAGCAGGAACCCTGAAGAATGCAGAAATCTGAAAAGTTTTTCAACAAAACTCAAATTTTATTCTTGATAATTACCTAAACATTTGGGGCAACACTGCCCTGGAGGTGTGTGGCTGAGGTGCTGGGGACAGGAAAGGACGGGACACACTTCCTTCACACACTGAGTTCGGCCTCCCTGGAAGGAAACACAGTGAGTTACAAACTACAGTTCCTACAATGTGTCTTTAAGAACACAGACAGGGTGGGAAGGACACTGCTCAAACCCTTCATGTTAGCAAACCTTGTGAAATACTAACCCCTTTTGACAAAACATGTTTGGAGATGTGCTCGGTTCCCCTGTTTTCCCAACATGTTTACACCTTAATGTGGAGGTGTGTTATTGTAAAAACATTACATCAGCACATGTTATCCACCATATTTCTCTACTTTTAATTTGACCACATGTGGCTTTCAGTCTTTCCCAATCAATCTATGATTAGTATGCTTTCAGACGGGCACACCCACTGTATAATCTTGGGTCTTTGGCAATATGCTGGCTATTGGTCTAATTTCTAAGGCAGCAACAGTAAACAGCCTTGGAATGAAGGTGGAGTTCTGTGGCTAGCAGATCTAAATGCATTTTCTATATTGCACAGAACCTGTAGGAGATAGCTGGTTGATAGCTAACGCCTACCTGTGAAAAACACAGAGTAGTTGGTGAGACACAGTGCTCAGTATTGCATAATTTAGGAAGCACTATAAAATATTTCTAGCAAGGATAAGTAGTCAAGTCATGTATGAGCACAGCTTTTAAGGTTATACAGGGCTAACTTGATATTTTGCTATCTGTCTTACACATTAAAAAAATAGATAAATGTTGAAAACAGTTAATTATTAAAGGGCTCTAATAAAGCATTGTATCTGTGAGAACACAGACAGGGTGGGAAGGATACTGCTCAAACCCTTCATTGCTATCAACATGCTCTAACCGTGGACTCCACTGTAATTTAATTAGATGAGAATTACAGACACATTTCTCTATCATTAATAAATGTAGCCATACTCAGCTACATATCCCACCCATTAAACTGTATATAATCTGGGAATTTTTGTAAGTCTTTGAACCAATTATTGTTTCATGCACTTCAAGTTGGCCTGTTGCCATACCTCCTTGGTGTCTGGGCTCGTCAGATGCTAGGAGCTAAGCAAGGTTGGGCCTGGTCATTACTTGGATTGGTGACCTCCAAGGAAAGCCAAGTTTTCTGCAGGAAATGTATTTTGTTAGCTCAATTGGGAGGGGAGCCCTCTTGAAATAAATACATATGTATCAAATGTAAGTTGTTACTGAACATATTAGACACTTTAAAGTTGAAATAGGTGTTGTGTCCCATGCATTTAAATAATTGTTTTCATCTGTAAAATTAACATGCAAGAGCACTTTGAAATGTTCGGTTTTGCTTCCAGTGCTTTAATAGAGCTTGGCAATGTCATTATTATCCAGCTTCTGAAAGCAGAATCAGGAGCATGCCTGTTTGGCACAAAGTGAGTGGGCCGTCTAGAAGAAGTCTGTTTTCTGATAAATGTTTTCTGAATTTGATTTTGGTTAAAAATGAAGGACACAATGCCACATGTAGTGCTAAATACAAAAAGCAATGTTTTTTTAAGGACTATTTTCTGAAGAAACTGAAACTGAAACAAAATGAGAATAATGCTATCTAAAACAGATGAATTAGGGTTTTGTGAACTGAAAACTTGATTTAACTTGATAGGCTTTTAAAAAAAATTTAAAAAAAAAAATAAAAAATCCTTAAAACAATTCTTAAAGTGCACAGGGCTCATTGTGATTCACTCCCAAACATGGGGTTTACTAAACTGTCAACAGTGAAAGAATCCATTACCCTGAAGGCTACCCCCTACGATGGGACAGCACAGCAACAAAGAGCTGGTCAAGCAATGCATTAGTAAAGTTTCCTAATGAGATAACCCTTAGATCTTCTCCTCACACACCAGTTGGACGGTGAGGGGGGCAGGGGGGACAGCAGCGCCACCGTCTGCCAGAGCTCAATACCACTAAACCCACTCTGTCAGCAGGGGGCACCCTGACTCTCCACAACCCCTGAACCTCCGAATTCCACACATACCGTAGCGCATACCAGGGAGTGTGGGAGGTTACAGAACAGTTCTGACTGGGTGATAAGCATCTTCCAAGTCGCCCAGGCATGCAAGACAAAGGTTCAGATTCTTTTTAGGTTGTTATACTGTATATACTGGGGATGGGGGTAGGGTATCCATAGTATCTACAGGGTTATATTGCTTTAATGAACTGTAGTTGTGAGGTCCAACAGGAGCAGAATTAAAGCTGCAGAAGAATAATTTAGGTACAAATAAAGTAAATCGAGTCGTTCTATAATTAAACACTTAACCAGAGTGCAGCACTGAAATCCAGGAAGGCTTTCAGCGGCGTGGATACGGCAGTCTAGACTGCCTGTCCTAAAAGAGAATTCTGAAAACAATAGTTTGTGGCTGAAGATTCTTAATAGCTGAGAACTGTAACCAGCAGATGTGCTGGGTAGAGCTGGCAGTTAGAGCTGAGCTCTGCTTTACTGATTACAGCTCAGAAAGACAGTTACTGCAAATTACGGGCAGGATCCATCATCAAACCTCAAGCTGCTCAACACTAACTAGGAATTAACATACCTGAGTTCAAATAACCAATTCCATATTAATCATCAATAAGAATGAAAACACAGACTACTATCGCCCACAGTGACTCCTCCAAGACTACATACAAGGTTGTTTATTTCTGGTTTGATTTACTGACTTTTTAGTTTTCTGGTTTGATAACTTTACAGGGTGTGAAAAAACTAAAATTGAAAATGCTGATTTGGAATAAAGAGCTTTGAGATTCTTGCCCATATTCTTCCATCATTTTGACAGCGGTTTTGTTTTACATTCCCCAAAGCAGTTTCAGCTGTACGCACTTCATCCCCCCTTTGAACTCAGATCTGCCCTGCAGTACGGTATGTCACAAGATAGCTAACATGCCTGGAGGATATAAATACAATGGTCAAGTTCCATTTTTGTTCTGCTGATAACAGTTTTAATTTCAGCAGTAGACTTTAGGGGGAAAAATACCAAAAAAATAAGTAGAAACATTTTTTAAACCATGTGGGGGCGTTACTACACCATTGACTAGCCCTGGTAAACTCAATTTGAGTAGGGTTGTTTTTCATTGTTCAATGGAATCTTCTGAAATCAGACATTTGATTGACAGTTGGGGCTGAGTGATTTATTATAACTTAGTGATTGGCCTGCCTTAAAATAGCCTGTGAGAAGTGGCGAGGAGTGTGCTTTACTTACAGCGCAGGAACATTTCACACATCTGTTCCCTTCAGGATGGAACTCCTCCCCCTCACGATACTCTCTGCCTGCAAAGATACACCCTGAAGAAGAACAGTGGCTCAGTCAAACTGGGATCCTCTCAGAAGAAACACCTCCAATATGAGGGGTCTTCAAAACTAGCCTCCATGCTTGAAGAACTATCCTCACTCGCACATTAAACAGTGTAATTCCTGTTAGATGTGAGCTCCGAATAGAGCTTCAAGTAAGCTTCTTTTAAAACACATATTACAGAAAGTGTTAACTTTCAATTGCACATTAACTAACTTTTTATTGAACTGACCCCTTACTTTTCTAACTTAAAAGGAGAGGAATGACTAAAGGTAAAACTCTAGTAGTATGTGGTACATAAAACAATAAGCAACCAAAATAGTGACCAATAATATACATAAATGAGGTCAAATGAATCAGTTACAGGAAATGCCAGAATAAATTCCAATGCAGCCCTGCCTGTAAAGTCCAGTTTCAAAGATGCAGTGGTACCTGGGCAGGTGAGGCAGCATCTTCCTCTCTGTATTGTGGGATTCTTACAGTGCACCACACACCTCCTCTCGGACTCCGTCACTACGCCCTCCTGTTAAAGAACACATCATATCAGTTATTATCTAAATGTGATGTACCAAGTCACTTCCTGCAGCACACAGCTCCTTCTTAAGAGGCTACATTGTATAACCACAAGCTACACAGCTTCCAATTCAAATAAAGTGTTACCAAACTTCCCTGAAGTATGTGTACTATAAAAGCAATCCAAAAGCAGTGTCAGGTTTTATTTTAAATTGATTTAATAGTATGCATATGTATCTACCCATCTACTTATATCTACTAATATTTACTTATTATATATCACCATAAATACTAAAAGAAATTTAAATTCAATGACAAACAAATGAAAGACTTCTAATCAAAATGCATGTCACTCAATTCAAGTTTCTTTTAATTTTTTTTTTAATTCAGCACTATTGAGTGTTTAACAGTTATGAATGAACTTCTCATCATGTATACAATGTTTCTATTTGTAGTGTGTGTGTGTGTATATCTATATATATATATATATATATATATATATATATATATATATATACACACACACACACACAACATGACATGTAGAGCTCTGTATGTGAAGTAGCAGTAATCTCTGTACTGAGGATGCAATATATTTAATCAAAGGAAAGAAAGAGAGAAATTGCAGATTAAGATTCAACAGCACTTATTACAAGGAAAGTTGTGCCCTGTCTAGGTTCCCAAATCCTGTATCTGGTATTAGCAACAGGGTTCTTCATGCTTTGAGTAGGGAGGTACCAGTACTGAAAGCTAAAAACATGTTTGTAACCAGACGATCTCAGCCCAGCCCTCAGGACATTCCAGCCCAGTTTACATCTACTGGGTGAAGCTGGAAAATTGCAGCAAAGGCAAGATTTTTCTCTTAGTTCATCTGTTTATATCAGCTTAAGCCACAGCCAGCACGGACCAGACTATGGGGTTTTGCAGTGATAATGGAATTGATACAATGTGTTTTATTAGACATTGCTTTTTTGAACATGTTAGTTTTACAATTATTGGTAGCCCAGTTTGTTAACATTACCCGAAGGTTGTTTTAGCTGTTATAACACAAGCTACAGAATGAACAATTTTGCTTCATAAAGTCGTATGAAACCTGCTGAATAATGTTACGCTAACATACTGAATTACATCCCACTTTGACAAAAATTGGAAAATGTGACTTTTCAAAATCTAATGTAATAGTGTACCATTATTATGGCTTCTGTAGTAGATTTTGAGTTTTTGTTTTTTTTATGTCTCAATCCTAAAATTCTAGGTAATGCCACATTTTTGACCACAGGTGTATATATCTCTGCAAGCCAAACTGAAGTCTACTAGTAGTTAATTCCAATGAACGTTCATGCTAAGCAACAGCTACCAATAGGACTACCAATGTAAATTAGATGTAGCTAACATCCTGTTTTAATCATGAATGTTTTTTATTGCACATGGTCCTTAAAAAGAAATAAAGCTTGGGAACCATGCTACTGTGTGTTTGTGTTCTTAATTACAATTTGAACCATCACAATAATCATCCATTTATTTCAGACCAAGCTTGAGGACATATATACTGAACTTTTCAATTTGTTTTCATGAAGTTTTCAGATTTTAGAAACGGGTGATCACAAAAGGGAGTACATCAGCCGTGGAAAGTGCCTGATGATGGAAGCTTTCTGACAACTCAGTGGGCAGCCAGTGCGAGGGTTTCCAAAGCCATGTAACATGCTGAGATGTATACATTCCTGGGTTTAGTACTGCCACAGCATTACAGTGAAGATGCTAGTGTTTGCACACAAGGAACATTTTGTTTGTTACGTTATCACATCAAAAAAAACCTAAAAACTTTCCACAACATCTGATTTTACGATGCTCGGTTCAAAATGTGCCTTTGACCCATTCCGTCACCCTGGCCCACACAGACGGGGGCTTTCAATAAGAGCTCACCTTGCAATCTATGGTAGGCCCTGGCATTAAACTGCCAGGGATGACAACTTTACAAATTGAAATCCATAGTCTCGCAAAAAAGGATAAGTAAACAGGCCATTTACTTTATCTGGGATCAGCCAAATGCACAAGCAAAAAACACAAGAAACTTGTTTTGGCGAATCAGATACATTGTAGCCATGGAAACGAGCCAGCTACCAAACATGCTCCACCCGTTCTCACGGCAAGCAGCATATGCAGCAGATAAAACTCCTTCTTTGTACAGCCTTCTTATCTTTGATTTCCTTTTAAGATAATTATTGTTTCCTGCGTACAGTTTTGATTTTTGTTTTCTCCCCGGGATTAAAAGATAGCCACTGATACAACTAAAACAAAGACCCAAACAACATTAAACTTTGTTATTCCTTTTTGTTTTGGAGACTTGTAAAGTGGCTCAGGCTTTGATTTTTGCATTTGCTATGGCAGTTCTGGCTTGCTCTGTGGTGAGAATCATATTTCAATTATTTGTTTGTGTAGTTGCTCAAACTGGGTCAAGGTCAATAGAAATTCATAAACTGATCAACTTCACCAGAGATGGAAGAACCTCATAAATTGCCAGCAGTTTACACATTTATATAATATTAAATTATAAATTGGGCCTGTGAAAAACAGTTATTAACGTGAATCTGACAACCGTAATGCAAAACAAGCACCATCGAAATGGTTTGTTACTCTGATAACCCATCACTATCAGACAAATAGCAAGCCCATCATTTTTGTGATGAGGGTCTACCCAAATTCATACAAGTTTGATTAACCAAAGCGGACAGACATTTATATTTGAGTTCATGTATAGCTCAATCAGACCCAATTATCAAAAAATGTTTTAAAACTATCTAAACTATAGTATGAAGTGGTAAAACCAGGCACGTGGAAAGTATTCAAACTTACAAAGTTTTTTTGTTTTTTTTTAACATCACCTGATTATGCTGACTAGAACTCTATATTTAATTATAACACAGCCTGGTCTGTCCCTTTTTATTAAACTTCAGACTCTAAGTATTAAGTTTTATTAAGAGAGATGCAGCTGCAGCCCCCTAGTGCAGAGTCCCTTCAGAATGGACTTGAGAGACAGAGACAGAGAGTGTGTGGCTGCCAGTCCCTGGAGAGCAATCAAGACAGACATCAAACAGGCCAAGCCCATCCAGCTCCGGCTGGACATGACCTCTCTAACCTGAACACACAGGAGCCTGGACAAGTCTGGAACAGAAATGCATGTTTTATGCATTTACACTGTTTTACACATTCATGTTTAGCTGCATGAGTGGTACTAACTTATTCAAAACACTACACTCTCAAAACATTTAAAGACCTGCACACATATTTTAAAAGACAATCCAATGGATCTTCTTCTTGGGAACCGGTGAAGCAATTCATCTGAAACTTGGCATATATCATCAGCATCCAAACCCATATCAAGTTTGTGAAGCAGAAGTTGCTGTGATAAATTTTAATGTCAAAATGGCTGCCACAAATCTTATCGAAACACGGCCCTAACAACAAACTGCTGCTGTTTGAAAACCGTTTGTCCAACAAACTCCAAACTTGGTAGTTATCATCCCAGTAACAATGGGATACAAATATGTGAAAATGGTGATGTTTTATAAAACAAGATGGCCACCACTTATACATTTACATTTGAAATTTAAACCTGTGTCAGTTGACAAACAATTTACTTGACTAACTCTAAACTTCACAAGCATCTTCCCTGATACTGTGTCAATACAACTGACTTTTAAAAAAAAATTGTTGAGCGGAAACGAAAATGGCTGTTTGACGCATTTTTTAGCAACCTTTCAAAATCTTCTTCTTGGGAACCGGTGAAGCGATTGATTTGACACTTAGCACATATCATCAGCATCCAAACCTGCATCAAGTTTGCAAAGCAGAAGTTTCTGCGATAAATTTTAATGTCAAAATGGCTGCCACAAATCTTATTGAAAAGCGCCCTTAACAGCAAACTGCTGCTATTTGGACACTGTTTGACCAACAAACTCCAAACATGGCAGCTATTGTCCCAGTAACAATGGAATACAAATATGTCAAAATGGTAATGTTTTATAAAACAAGATGGCCGCCAGGTGTATGTTTACGTCTGAAATTTAAAACTGCCTCAGTTGACAAACGGTTTACTTGACTAACTCGACATTTCACAAGCATCATCTTTGACACTGTACAAATACAACTGACTTTTAAGAAACTCACGTTAAACAAGATGGCTGCCTGGCATATTTTTGAAAAAAAAACTTTCAAAACCTTCTTCTGTGGAACAATTGAAGTTGCTGATTTTAAACTTGGCACATTGAGAACTAAACACGCTTAGACGGGTACTGATACTGGGGCTTGGGAGCCGTAAAACTGCCTGGCAGTTCTAGTTCTAAGCTGTAACTGTGCAAAACAAAGGTGTTAAGAGAGAACTGGTTACCCACCCCTATAAGATATCTCCTCCAGAGTGATTCCATATGCAGTACATGAAAGCACAATTTATGGGTCATAGTATTAAGGTGGAAACAGGAAGGCTGTTCCCTCCTTCCATATGCCACCTACGCAAGTCCAAGCACTTCCAAGAACAAAAGAAAATTGCTCTCGTAATATATAATCCTGAAAAGAGAGTGGCTTCATTCTGACCAAATGAGCAGGAGGAAAGAATGAATCCAGGCAGATGGGTGGACAGTGCTGCCAAGTTTACCTGGCCGTCCTCCCAATAACAGACCATAATAAATCACAGCTGGCTCTCTCAGCCACGGGCCCTGAGGAAGACATTAGTGTTTTCAAGTGGAAGCTCCCCAGGACCGAAACACTGGGAAAAAGACTAAATTCTTAAACCATGTGATCTTTATTCATTATAGGAAATGCACAAGACGTTTCAGCAGCCATGCTTTTAATAGGAAAAATGTCGTCGTCGTCTTCTTCTTCTTCTTCTTCTTCTTCTTCTTCTTCTTCTTCTTCTTCTTCTTCTTCTTCTTCTTCTTCTTCTTCTTCTTCTTCTTCTTCTTCTTCTTCTAGTTGTGAACAAGTTTTATTTTATGCTTTAAAGGTCTCATTTTATATTTGTGTTTGTAGTATTGAGAAGCTACCTTCAACAGCCTATTCAGGCAGATAGGTAAGTAAATAAAAACAAAATATAATAACTAGGGTAATAACTAAGGTTTTTCCACATGATTCAGTTCAACCATCCCATGAAACAAATGGTATACTCATGTCCTCATCATTTTAAAATAAAACAAATATAGTTGCAGGGAAAGATTCTGTTTACCTGACATGTGCGTGTTATGCATGGTTTGGATGGTATCTGCCACTGCATGGAGCTGTTGTAAGATTTCCCTTCAAACTGGCAACCTACACAAAACAGAAAGAGTATTCAGCTGCTTTCAACATCAAACATTCCCCAGCTTTCAAACGCCTACATAAAGCCTGCACATTCTGTCTTGAAAAAACGTTTTATCGGATTTGCAATTCAGATGGCCAGCTCAATAAACATTATACCGTATTCAAGATAAATTAATCTGACAATATCCACGAGGCCCCCCATACAGTATATATTTCACAATACAGAATACTTATTATAGTCACATGGAGTCTCAAAAGAATAGGCTTTTCATATTGTACTTAAATAAAACGTATGTTTTTGTAAATGCTTTATTTAATTCCCCCTCAGTTTTAGCAGACTCTTACTGACAAAGGTATTTTAAAGTATCTGGCCAATAAAGCAGACATCTGTTGGAATGTCACATCAAGGTTGCCTGAAGGAAGGGTTTTAATAAGTGTTGGGAGAATGTTCAGGTTTTGCTTTTTTTTTTTTCAAGAAGTACCAATATTCTTTTAATATACTGAGTGCTATGTTGGCCCATGGTAACTTTTTCAGCTCAATTTGTAGATCAGCGTTTATGCTCTTAGACTGTGGAATTCCCTGTCTCACTCTATCAGGGACTCAGTGTTTTTTAAATCTAAACTAAAGACGGCTGGGACAGCTTCAGCTGTGAAAGGCGCCATGTAAGTCCAAGATTGGTGCTGGTGTACCACCTCAGACAGTGTGCTATATTCTGAACAACTGCAGACAAAGGTACATTTTTCTCAAAGGAATACAACTATTGTATCAGTATAATAAAACTAGCAAGAAGTTACTTGGAATTATACATGAACTGCTCCTTATTTCTTGTTACTGCTATATCATTTAAATAGTTTGTATTCCTTTCATTCCTCCCTGTTCCCGTTTCACTGCCTTTGCCTAAACTATGGTCCCTGTGTGTTAAAACGGATAGCTTACAGTAGAGTTATAATAAC
Organism: Polyodon spathula; assembly: GCF_017654505.1. NCBI lineage: Eukaryota > Metazoa > Chordata > Actinopteri > Acipenseriformes > Polyodontidae > Polyodon > Polyodon spathula. The sequence continues at coordinate 26,886,905 of NC_054536.1, forward strand.
CCACTGATTGCTGCATGCTCAAACAGTTCTCTTTCTGAAGCTGTTTAGCAGCTCCTACCAAAGTAGGTGTCTTTTCTGGTCTTTGTTGAGTGAACATTGTATTGTAATTTGAAGACCAGCTGTCCTTGATGGTTTACCTCCAACTAGCACAGATACAATTTTCTGCAACACCATTTAGGTGTCAGTAATAAATTAAATGTGATTAAAAGGTGGTTATATAAACTATGTATCCCTATGAAGATATGTTGAATGGTCAAGAACAAAGAAGAATTGGGGGGGGGGGGAGGTTAAAATCTTTAAAGAAGCTGGAAACCCCAACCAATACTTTAAACACAACACAAAAACCAGGACCAAAGGTAGAGACAGGCTTAAGACAGAAGAGACTCTTCTTCACACAAAGAATGGCGAGGGTATGGAATGAGTTACCTAGTGATATAGTTGATTCTGAACCATTGGGATACTTTAAGACCTGACTTGACAAAAATTTAAGATCAATCAGCTGCTAGGAATCAGACGAGCGCTGATGCACTAAGTGGCCTCCTCTCGTTATTAACTTTTCCTATTCCTACAGTCTTCTGTTCTTAAAGAGGAGACAGTACCTTTGCATTTTTCACAGCAGGCTCCCCTCTGTTTCACCAGCAGCGCGCAGTCTTTGGGGATCTGAGGGCATGTCTCACGCTTGCAGGTAACTTCTTTATTCTACAGTGGAGAAACAGAACACACTGCTGGGCAAGTTGACCAATACAATATTGAGTACCTCTATTTTTGTCTAATAGAAATTTAATTTTATAGCATGGCCCTTATCAATTAGGTTTCTTAATAAACTAAATACATGCACATCTTGACCCAAATGTCGATCATAGCTTCTACTGTGTTTGTAGAAAGAAACATGATCTCTGTCTCTATCTGTATTTCACGTGCATTTGTGAGTTGGTACTCTGCACTCAGTGGAGTTTAGCTCAACAAAGCAATAACTAGGGCATCTCAGCTCATTCCCTTCAACTTTTTACAGTGTCTTCAAATGATTTGGTGTTAAAAAGCTGAATGCTGAAAGAGGGAAATACCTAGTCTGCTCTTATCAAAGCCACCATTCTGCCACCCCCAGTGACTATGATAAAGTTAATTATATAGCTACTATAGCTCCCTCTCTCAAAGTTGACTAAATCCAACTCATGACCACAAGCTAAAAAGACACTGAACTGCAGCATGTTTGCTTTGGAATGAGATACATTGTAGCATTTCAGAGGGATGGTTAGAACCTATCCTAACAGTTAATAATTTGAATGAGGACTGTGCATCACCACTTCCCTCTTGCTCTGATACTGGGATCCTGGTAATTCATTTCCTCAGAGTTAAAACTACTTCAATGCCAAGAGGACAACTTTCTGTGAACATTTTCTAAAGCAACACTAGATGGTGCCACTGTTGTTGCTCAGTGGATTGTTTAGGGCAAGCTGGCACCTAACTGACACAGCAAATTCATATTAAAGTAATTTAGTATTTTCCACAACAACTACAAATATGGAGCAGTTGGTATTCCCAATGTATTTATTGTCGCACTATCATAAGACAACTCAAGTGTAAATATGCTGCTTGCTCCTGTTCTGCACTAGCAAAGTCCTTGATAAATCTGTCACTAAGTAGACTTATCTTGTAGATATTAGATATGTAGTGGATGATTTTTAAAGGGACCAGTACACTCCCCACCATGTGAAAAATAAACTGCAGTTGAGCACCATAAAAGAAAGCAAGAGAAAGCAAACGACACTGTGTAGTTAGAATGAACAGTCATCACCAACTGCAGTAGAAGTGCAGTACTGTACTATTACTGCAGCTTAACCTCAGCCTGCTGTACACAATCTACTGCATTTTTACAGTGGTTTAATCACAGTTGTTCAATATTATCATATACAGGAGGCTTGCATTTAATAAACCTCCATGATTGTCTAATATGACGATGTGACCAAGAGAACTGTACCCTTATAAAATTTTATCATGGTAAATTGCACGGTAATTTTGCAGTTTTCACGTGCTTTTACCCTGATTATAATGCATTTACCATAGTTTAGCTTGGCTTTCCATGTTTTCACTGTACTTGACAGTAACACTCTGGGCTTTGCAATGCTTGTCTATACTTGACCGTGCTTTCACTATGCTTTATTACATTTGCTAGGATTTTACTTTTGTAAACTTTTCTAAGGGTAAAGTATTTGACTTTCTTTCAGATGTAAGACAGAACCTTATTTGATCGTTCAAAATAAACCGCACTTAATCCTTAGCAATTCTAACTCTGCAATATTATCCTTGTCCGTCCCAATACAGCATCTCTCTGCAAGCACAGTGATATCTTAAGTGGTCCTGGTGCTATCGTGCTTGTAACTTCATAAACTAATCCTTCATGCCCTGGTCTACAACAGAAACAAGGATTTGTATGGGGTCTATGGACCAGATATAAACATAATCTTTAAAAGTACACAGGGTCAACATTCTTAAACAAAAGCTGAATCCTTAAGGTCCTAGTTCCAGCAACTAAAAGCAATAGTTTAATCTGGCCAAGGCAGCCCAGTAAAAACCATTTGCAACCCACAACAGCCAAGCACTTTTACTCCCATCGGATTCTAATTTACCAGGAGGTGAATTTACAACTATGGTTTGGCAGATTTATTTATTTATTTATTTTTTTCCTTATTGCACAAGATAGAATTACAACTCAAAAGCAGAATTCGACATAAAAAAAAAAAAAAACTTAAAGGTAGTGTATATAACTACTTTTTAATTTATTTTACGACTCTCAAAGCATTGGATTATTACAGCACTGGTTGAACACTTGGGTTTTCTTTAACCATTAAAAAATTTACTGCAGTGTACTATGGTGAAAGAATAGTAAATTCATAGAAAATAAACCCTCTGTATTTGATGTATTTAGTAGCACTTACTGTAGTTAATTGCTTACTGTGTAAACCGAGTTTCACAGCTTTGCCCTGTTGATAAGGAGAGTGCTTGTAAAGATTTGTATTTACAACACGTAAAACAAATAGATTCTGAAAGCTATTATATGATAGGGTAGTAGTATTAAAAACAAAATGATACAATCTCAGCTCAGTTTGATTTCTAGAGGGTCCTTCCTGGACAGGATGCCTAGGGTTTTTTACAAGGGCCGCTACCATTAAAAAAGCTCTACACTGCTAGCTAAAAAAGGAGTGAGATAAATATTTTAACAACTTTGATGAATTGTTGTGCTTTATTTTGTTTAGACTCTGCGGAGCGCTATGTGGCAATCCATTTTTTTTCTTGGAAAACAAAGCAAACCAACTGTTGTTGTAATGGTAGAATGGATAAAACACAGTAACTAAGAGAATATACAGTCTCTCTTTTAAATGTTTCAGCTTCCAGCCTAATCATGTTCCGTCCTAATATTTCTTGATATTAACAATGACTATAAAAACTGGGGTTCAAAGCCGATAAATAAAAATATATTCATAAATGTATTTAGGTGTATTGTGTTTGGAATATGGAGTTTAACAGTGGAACACCTCTCTCTGTATATAAGTCCACCCCAACCTCAGCCCCTAACTCATACACAGTCTGCTGCAGATCTACTGCAAATGTATCTGCTTAACATGTTAATAAAGGCACTTTTTCAACAATTAAAAACTAGTTTACAAAGTCCATTTCAATGATATAAGATCAACTTGGAGATCCCTGAGTAGGGATGTGATATTTACTGGACATTTTTAGCTGACATTTTTTTCTTAGTTTCTATGATATATTAACTAATCATTAACCAAAAATAAATAAATAAATACAAATTTGTTTATATGTTAATAAGCCAGCTGTTAACTGTCAATAAACTTAAAAAAGTGACCGTGAAGATTGATCTTCCGAAGGTGAACTTAACAAGTAATGGTTAATTTAATTTTTTTTTTTTCTTCTGTTCTGTACTAAGGCAAAACAACTAAAACAAAAACAGCAAACCAATTAGTCATGAAATCTCTTAAAACATGACACATTACAATGTTGACAGAAACAGAATGTTGTAATAAATACGATCACAGGTAAAGGGAATGCTGGCCTTTGTGATCTTTTATTCTATTGGCAGTCGGCTACATTTATAAACACTGGCATTAACATGCAAGCAGCAGCTCACATCAAGATAATTGAAATCTGGACGAAGAGGAGGTTGTGATTTACACACAGTGACCCTCACAATCAATGGGGTCTGGATCGTTTCAGGTTAGTTTCCTTCTTACCAAACAAACACAGCTGATGCAGGGGTTGTCTGTGATAGTGGGGATCTGCAACACATCTCCTTCATTTTGACAACTAGCCACAGAACCTGCACAACAAAAAGCAACACGTCAGAGTATGTCATTGTGATCAGTAAACAGACCTGGGAGCCAGTCTCAAACTACCACTGCTGAAGTACACTGCTTTCAGGCAATGGGAGGGTTTTAAAACACACATACAGTGTTTGTACTTGAAGCTGTCGGCCAACCTATGTAATCCTCAATTAAATAAACCAGTGAACTGTAAACCTTCCAGATACATTGTTGCTGTTTAGATAGTGGTATAATCTGTTGGTTGTGTAGAGCTTTTAAACTTAAAAGGGTGTTTTAATATAATAGTACAGTTACAACATCCAGCCACTAGGTAGAGCTATGTGCTAAGTGAAATTCTGTTAGATTCAAAGTTAAGCAATAACACCTTCAAGAGGTAGAGGGGTCTGCTACAAAAAAAAAGGGTTATTTTTTGCCAATGGAGGAGTTCCAGCCACCGTTGGTGGTCACAGCTTTGGTTGTGTAATAGATTATCAAACTATAGGGAAGGAAACCTGATCAGATCAGGGAGGGAAGAAACCCTCAAAATAACGGGGGCTTGAAACTGTTGCGGAAACTGCATGGCTATTTGGCAACCAGTGTTCTGCACTGGATCATTCATAACTTTAAACCATTCTGGAAACATGGAAGCATGCACTGATAAAAGACTGTATCACAGAGCAGGAGGCACCTCACCAATGAATCTATAAACCTATGCTATTGTATTACATGGATTACTACTTTCAACCAATTTAGCATATGGAATTGTATTTTATACAAACTGCATCAACCAAAATATTATGCAACAGATTTGAAACACATTTACTATTTATACACTATACTGTAATGTCTATTTGGTGTTTTTTTTTTTTTGTTTGTTTGTTTTCTCAACCAAAATACAATTATCAATAAAATGTGTTTAAGCCTGTAGCATAGGACTTAATGTTGAGCTCTTTAACGTTTGGTTTAGAGTGTTATAGGCTATATTGATTAATGCTTATTATTCGTTTATTCAAGAAGCACTGTCTAAGGAAAACGGAGCAGGCAGGTGTAAATGGCAACTTTTATAGTTAAACGAGCATTTCACAATTTCCAATACTAAATACTGTAGAGTTTTTTATTTGTTTATTTATTTTATGCATATACAAACGAACACATTGCAAACCTATATGTTTCGACTATAGCTCCTTCATCTGTGTGATTAACGCATGCACCAAAACGTCTGTCTATATGGCTTGGTTTATTATACATTTTACCTAAAATTACAATTCCGGTTATAATTTTGATAAATCTGTAGAATACCATGGATAAACACCTTCAAGATACGACTTCGGACTGCAGATCATATAACTAGGTGAAGCTAAACCCAAGACTGACATGTTGTAGTTAATTATGAAAAACTGAAAACATATATATATATATATATATATATATATATATATATATATATATATATATATATATATATATATATATTTCAAAGCCCTAATACTATTGTAAATACATTTAATGTGGTATACACTACCTGGGGTTTAGAAACTTTTGAAACCAACCTAGGGTATCCTAAATATCCTTTCGGATGGGACAACTGGATAGACATATTTATGGATTGAAGCTAAATCTCATCTAGATTAAAAAATACACCTGTTCTTGAGAAACAGCTCGATGTACAAATTGTTTGAAGTGCAGCACAATATTGACAGAGTTTGTCTGTGGCACCTGTCTTATGTTTGCAAATAACAATGTATTCCCAATATGTGTGTGTGTGTGTGTGTGTGTGTGTGTGTGTGTGTGTGTGTGTATAACGTTTGCCTGTAATTACTTCCTACTTCACATGTGATTGTTTTCCTTGATTTATATAATATAAACTATATCATAATTGACAAAGAACATGTGGGGAAACAAACACTATAGAAAAATGTTAACTTGGGTTTCGTTTCGTATCATGGATCGGTGTCTACTAGCCGCGGTCTAACAATAGGGTTCCTTTCATAGCACTGTAACTACAGCGTGATTTAACCCACACACGAAGACATACTGATATTTCCTAACCACCAGTGCAAAGCATAAAATCGGAAAAATCAGATAGATTTCCAACCCCGTTGCAATCAGACTGATTGCTCAGTCTAAGTAGCCCCTGGTGAACCACAAAAACTCTTTGTAACGTAATATTTCTGAAATTACTTTTTTTCTTTTTCTTTTATGCACCAGGTGTTGTTAAAGTATACACTGGAAATAAGGTCGTCGTCTGCCTGAAACCTAGTATTATATGCCAAGCGAAGTTTCCTTTTTAACTGATTATTTTCAATAAAATTAAAAAAAAAAAAAAAAAAAAAACTGAAAAAACCATCATGTGAAACCGGCTACCAAATAGAGGACATTTTTAAAATACCTGCATGAATGTTTGCACATTGCTAACAACAACAACAACGTAAAATACGTAAGATTGTATTTTCATGGTGGTTTAATGTCGAATAAAACTTTGATATTAAGTGTTAATTTGTCACCAATAGTTTTTTGTTTGTTTGTTTTGTTTTACCTTAGAAGGCTCAATCTCTGTGTTTATAGGATTTATCTGTTAATTGCACCTTTATGGTATACGTTACAATACATAGAAATGCAAAACTGACAATAGTTAAAGCCTGCGTATTTTTTTTAAAATGATGTATATTTCAACATGCCAATGTTGAATGCCCCATCTTACCTGTAAGAAACGCAGAAGACGGCCGCATCTGAGCCAACAGGTAGAATAGGAAGAAACTCCAGGTGAATCTCGCTGCGACCCCGTAGATGTTCTGCCTCATAGCCAAATATTTAACGCCGCGGTGAAAGAGCATCCTCATTGGGTCCAAATAAATACAAAAACTTTTTGGAAAAAAAAAAACTTTATACAAATAAATAAATAAATGTTACCGGTGGCTGAATCCCGCAGACAATATTTAACCACGTTGCTGCTGCCAGCCCATCTCTAATTTCCCCTTTCCCAAATCAGGTGTAAAGCGTTCTTGGCTCTTTTTGCTGGAGTCAGCTAGTCGACATTTCCAGATTACCATCATATAAAGTGAGAGAGAGAATTTAACAGCAAACTGCTATCCTCATCTCAACAGTGCTGCTCATCCAGGCGCATACCCAAAACATTATATATGGCACCGCAAAGTCCTCCTGCAGGAAAAAAATAAACTAAAAAGAAAACAGTCCTTTGAAATTGGAATTGTGACGAATAAATAAATCCAATATAGCCTGTCGGGTCAATAAAAAAAAGTAAATAAATACAAAAATAATCACGCACTGTAGTCTTCAAAAGGGGGGCATTTTAAAATAAATTAATAAAATGCTCTGAACATGATATTGTGAACTTCCGAAACGTCAACGCAATATTTAAAAATCACCCAAGTGGCATCTACAACCTATGTTTTTTTTTTTTTTAAATATTCATGAATGCCATTACGCAGACGGGAGAATGATGCTAATGTTCAAAGAGCTGTTTTGTTCTGGTCTTGACTCCTCCGTTCCATATCACAGGAATGATGCTCGGTGTCTGCGGAGAGAGACTAGCTTGAGGCAACTGTCTGGACGCGCGCTGGGAACCCTCTCCGCATAGAATTGTAGCACCACTCACAGAGTAACTCGCCTCCTTTTAAACTCCAGAGAAATTTAAAACGGAACGGCTACAGTTAAACATTTACAATACGGCGGGGTTCCACCTACAAAGATAGGGTGACCAGCCCTCGTTATTTAAGTGCCTGCCGACAGATTAATAACCCAATTCATTTGGCGTCCTTCTAACTGCTGCCTCACCTTTCTTTGGATATTTAATAACGAGACCATTGGGGGAAAAGCCAAGCACTTTTAAGGTTGACCCACCTACTAATTTCGGTCGTATCTCATTACACCACCACCAAGACCGAAAACATAACACAAGCTTTACACTAAATCTTCGGGTATTTAACATGACAATATAGTGGCTCTATTGAAACAATGCTAAATGGTATATCCCTAAGCCGGTTTATTTTCACTCTAACTTGCAGCCAATGTACAATAGTATGTCAGATATACTACAACAGCACAATAACGCTGGTGCAACAGCCATACAGTAGACTAAAATCTCTCCGCTAACACATTCCTTTTATTTCAGCATTTGAGAGCGACGTAAAGATGCGTACGGGTGGGAAAGTACATATGTAAGCCTATTAAAGATACTATATACTATGAAACGAGAGGTAGTTTTCAGGTATTATTCAGCAGAACTGTGGTTAAAACGTATCCATTCTTTAAACACAATCTATCAGACTGACATTATCAATTCCATGCTAAATCCAGATTAACAGCTTTCTTCCACTGACTTGACGTTCACGAATATTCGAATGAAAAAAATGGAATAGGTGTACCAGACACACGATCTCAGTTGTTTAGATTTTTTTTTTAACTGACTTTATCTCATAACCATATGTTGGTATTTTGACCTTGAACTGAACTTTTAAGTTTCTGCCTGACTTCTGTTCAATATCAACCTCTATGTACTTTCAGTAGGAACCCAAATGTATTGAAATTTAAGTTTAAATACAGCCGCCAAATAAAACAAATTCGATTATGAATATGTTAATATTACAATGGGGAATGATATGAACTTTCCTTTAAACAAGTTCATTCTTTGTGTGCTTTGTACTCAGCACACTTTTTTAAATTTAATTACCTGTACATTAAAACAGAGAGAGAGAGAGAGAGAGAGAGAGAGAGAGAGAGAGAGAGAGAGAGAGAGAGAGAGAGAGAGAGAGAGAGAGAGAGAGAGATGCAACAATAAAGCAACCTATCCACCCACAGGTAAGTATTCTATCTAGCTCCACACAAAAACACTAATTCAAAAAGCTGTAATTTGTAGCACTATTTTCAGTAGGTCAATTTTTCAGTTTGTCACTAGATGGTGCCAAAGGGAACTTCTGTTGGAACAATTGTGCATCCTATAATAAATCGTTTCTCACACAGAACGCCGCGTATAGAGGAAAGTTTGTCTTCAATGCCCATACTTTCCTTCACAGTGAGTATTTGTAAAAAATATACTGTTGTAGTGAAAAGTTTGCACACACCAATGGAAAAATGATCATTTCTAGACATTTTTCGAAAAAATAATAATTATGAGAAAAATCTTTTGTAGCAAAAGTATTGCTTTTGTGAACGGGGGGGGGGGGGGGGGGGGGGGGTTATAGATATATACTATTATTATATATATATATATTATATATATATATATATATATTTGCGAAACAAACTCCAAAAATGCCAATTCAAAAGTATTCACACCATGACAAGGAAAATGAAATTAATAGCTAGTCGAGGCACCTTTAGCAATAATAACCTCTTCTAAATGATTAGGATATTTGTCAATGAGCTTTTGGCATGATTCTTTAATGAGTCTTGACCATTCTTCAAAGCAAAATTGTTCCAGTCAAATTCCGAGGAATTCTCTTGTGCACAGCCTTCTTCAACTCATACCAAAGATTCTCAATTGGATTTAGATCAGGACTTTGACTAGGCCATTCCAGAACCTTGATTTTATTCTTCTTTAATCATTCTGAAGTAGATTTTGATGTGTGCTTTGGATCTCTGTTGTGTTGGAATGTCCAGTTGTGCTTTAAATCAAGTTTTGTAGCAGTGGGTTTCAGATGATTGGCCAGTATCTTTTGGTATGCTATGGAACCCATTTTACTGTGTATTGGAACTACATTTCCTGTGCCATTAGAGGAAAAACAGCCCCATAGAAGGACATTCACACCTCCATGCTTGACAGTAGGTATGGTGTTCTTTGTACGCCTCACCAGACTTTCTCCAAATGTAATGACTATCAACATGACCAAATATTCTTGTTTCATCACTCCACAAAACCTTTGACCAGAACTCATATCCATCATTCAAATGCCATTTTGCAAACTTTAAGCGATTGTCCTTGTGAAGTTTTCCTAAAAATGGCTTTTTCCTTGGCCTGGAACCATTGAGACCTTCACCATGCAATACTATACCTATGGTTGAAATGGAAACCCCAGTCACACTTGCAGCCAGTTCACTTTGAATATCTTTGGCAGTCAATCTCGGATTGTTATTAACCTTCCTCACAGTTCTTCTGATTGTTCTTGTGAAAGAAACCTCGTTCTTCCAGACTGAGGGAGTGTTGTGACAGTACCACGAGTTTTCTACTTTTTCATAATAGAAACAATGGTTGAAATGCCTAACCCTTTTATACTCTCCAAGAATGTTCACCTACAATCCAGCATTTTCTAGACTTTTCTAGAGTTAGGTTTTGCATTATCATATTGAAATTTTAGTACTTTGTAGACCATACTATCACAGTATCAAAGGGTATGAATACTTCTGAATTAACATTTTTGGAGTTTTGCACAAAAAAATAAATCATTTTAGACATCTATTTCTTGTAACTTTTTCCCCCTCCACAAAAGCAAAACTTTTGCTTCAAAAGATTTTTCCTAAAATTCTTCGTTTTTGAGAAATTTCTAGAAATTATAAATTTCCATTTGGGTATGTAAACTTTTGGCTACAACTGTATGTAATTATACCAGCAATACTCCAGTGAAAGCCGCTAATGGCTGGAGGCTTCTAGAATGCAGCTGAGCACCGGTTGGAATTTAGTCACAACAAACCTGTATTAAATCCATTTTATTGTTTATTCAGGCCTAAGTTGGATTCAAACCCAGATGTCCAAAGGAAAAGGCTGACACCTAGTTCTCCAGAATCCCGTGAGGTGTATCAATTAGTCTAACTTCACTATAACGAACCCTTCTTATAACGAACCCCCCCCCCCCCCCCCCCCCTTTTTAACAAGCCAAGCAGCAAGAACTGTTTATTTCAATAAAAATTAGCCCTATTAGAACGATCACTTTTACAACATCTACCCGGATAAAACTACCTCGGCAGTGACTGACACTGAACTTTCTCCAGTGTGAATGTGTTTTTCTCTCAGTGAAAACAAAGACCATGGTAGGCTAACTTTTAAGATAAGGCTGATTCATAGATAACCTATTGTAGTGTGAATCATGTGTGACGTATGCAACCGTTACCATCTTAACACAACTGTAACCATGGCAACAGGTGTGAGGCAGTAACAGCGTGCGTTGAGAAAAACATGAAAAATATGAAGCAATCTACGCTGGATATGTTTTTCAAGAGAAAGGGCCTGTAATTACTGTATTCAGCATAAAGGTGTTCAATTTAATTTGGGGGTTTCTTTATTATTCTGATACAGCAAATTGCCAAACCCTATTACAGTGAAGAACCTGATAGAATGTGCATTTCTCCAGGTCGCAGGGGGGTTTCGTTATAATGATGTTACTGTTTTATTCGACTCAGCTCCCAGTGCACCAAAACAAAGCCTGCACAGCACTAAAGGCAAACAGTTTATTGGGTGTGTTTATGATAAACTACTCATCTCACAAGTACATCTTAAACAATGTTGGTTTATTTCTTTCTTTTTCAACAATGTTCAATAGGACCCTTGTAACTTGTACAGAAAACATAACAACGTCTGCAAACACACAACTGATTGTACATTAAACACAGAGCAACAGAGAAGACTGTAGCAAGAACCACTGTTACAGAGCTGTCTGGGTGAGCAGGAACACCGACCTTGGAAACATTAAGCATTTGTAAGACCGGTGAGGTTAGGATTGGCTAAAGATAGTAACAATGAAAAAAATGATAATGAAAGAAACAACAAACAAGAGCTCTCAATAAAAACAACGCATACTGCATATATGACTATTAATGGAGAAAAACAAATACCATCAGAGACATTAAGTACAATGGCTAACACTGCTAAGAACTAGAACATAACCACACAACTAATAAACCTGTTTGTGAACAGATCCATCTGCTTTGAACTCTATTTCAAATAGCCCCATTTATGTACACTTTTGTTTTATTATTATTATTTTTTAAAAGCTACTTGCAGGCCAATTCTTTAAAAAAAATACATTGTAGTATGGTATTATAATGTTATCAATTGGAATTACACAAACAAACTGAATAGAACAGTTAAAAAAAAAAAAAAAAAAAACAGTATCACTGCTAAAGAAAATATTCTGTCACTGGCTTCAGTGTAATGTTTACATTGCTTATATTTAAAATAAATAATAATGATAATAATAATGCTACATCACTTTAAATCAGTATATTGGTTTAAAAGTTCCTACATACAGCTTTTTCTGTTAAAAACAACTGCATACTTTACAATGGGAAAAAAAAAAACTTAATGAATCTGGTGCACTGGCTTAAATTATATGAATTCATATTCATTTGAACATACTTCAATTGCACTGAGTTCAGATTTGAAGAAGGACTTCATACTTATATTTTCCACTGTACTTGGATTAAAAAAAAGAAAAAATAAAGTTCTGCTGCTTTTTTGTTTTTCTTAAAAAGTTCATCAACTGGGACCAGAGATTATTGGTTTTTTTTTTTTTTTTGTTTGTTTTTTGTTTTTTTACACTTAGGAGGTGGATTGCCCACCCACTAAAACGAACTCACGACATACATAGGGAGGTTTATATTTGAAATATCAAGTTTGTACTTTATTTTCCCCACTTCCTTGCCGCTAACAAATTTAAACCTGTCACATGTAATTAGTCAGTTTTGGGTGTGGGCTAGGATCCTGAAGTTATTTTTTTAATTTTCTAGTCTCTTCAGTGTGTCAAATTTCCAATATTATTAGTCATGTGGATAAACATGACCCAAGTGTGGTGAAAACTGGGACTCCTAAGATTACAAATGGGTTAAATCAACTCTCTTGCACATTTGTAATCGCTGAGTAAATATGAAAGGGTCAGAATGGTTGAGTTCAGAGCACAAGCAAGATTGTGTCAAGGTAACAGTAAAACACTTTAACTTAAATTACATTCAGCAGAGCAGCTCTGAACAAAGACTCAGAGGATTATTTTGGAAAGATCATTTCACATAACATTTCAACTGGCAGTTGCAACAAAATGAACGATATCCAAGACTTAACGTGGGAGGTCAGAGGAGTCTAGATATTATTCTTAGCTTTTTTCAGAATGCGGAGTATTCATTTACTGTTCAGTGGTACCACATGTTAAGAAAATGAATGAAACTGCTATGACTAGCTGAATAGAAGTCAAAAACTGCATGTAGGCGTAGTGGTTTTCTGAGATGGATTATGGAATTGGAGGCTGTGGGTTCCACCCAGGACTGGCACAAGCCTAAAATAAATGCTCTGGCTATACTGGATGCTTTTCTGAAGGGGAGTACACTTTGATGTTGTGCGTTCATTAAAGTACTTTTGTTGCAGACACTGACGGTCAAAAGAGAGTTTGTCAAAGCTGATGATCGAGTAATGTATTATTAACCAGGAATGTTGTTCCATGGCTAGTCGTTAAGTGTTATACGCCAATGAGGTTTTGTGCAGTACTTCATTTCTTTTACAGTTAGTACATGCAACTTCCTTTTAAGCGATACACACACAAAATGGCCCTTGAATTAACATATTGGATTAATTAAGTTTGTTTTTCCATTTAGAAAGAATGGTGCAAATGCAGCCTGGTGCTTGGTGAATTGTGTATTGTACTGCCCATTACAGTGTGCTAGTGAAATCACCAGTATGAATGAAATACAAACCACAGCATTTTTTTTCACTAAAAGTAACCAAAGAATACATATTAAAGGAATTGAGAAAACAGTACAAGAAACAGGTGTTTGTTTCAATTTTCTGAACAGTGGCAGATCTCAATACCACTGCGTTAAAAGTTGTTAATGTGGTCTTTAACAGATCACTTTCTTCTGAATTGTTGATATATTTAACAATGTTGATACATGAGAAATAATCTTCCATGGGGTGAAAAAACACTGCCTGTTTAATATGTAGTTATTATTAAAAACAAGATTCAAATAAATGATTGGGGGAATGGTAAAAGGCATGAATGGCTGCATTGGGTTTAAACCTTGCCAAGCCACAGATTTCTAATGCATTAGCCTTAACAGCAGAAGCTGTAAATGTCTCGAAGGTTTTTTAACATTAAGACCTAGGTCACTATTAAGTATTTTAACTTTCATTAGTAAACAATTTTCTTTCTTGAAAATTTTGCTGAATCATATTACATCTGGAGAGCGATAGTCACTGTTACCATTTTCTTTTATAATCAAGATAATTTCAGAATTATTTTTTTCACTTGTGGTTAGATGAATCAGGTCTCAAATACATTATCATCCAGGGGGAAAACCTTTCAAACTGTCATGGCACATAGTCTGTTATCAAATTTCAGGGACTTTTGTCATGGCTGTATTCTGTGTGTAATTCAGATTCTCTGGGTCTCAGATGGGTGTTTATGCAGCTGACATTGCAAGACGTGATCCTGGAAGCCAGTCCTTATTCAAACTGAATCTGGTCAGCTTCTCTTCTGTAGCCTATTCTGTCAGATCTGAATAGGAAGTAAAAGGAAAGAATGGGTTAATCACAGTTCTAAACAGAGGGGAAATGTTGCTGCAGCAATCAAAATGACAACTGGGCTACTTGAATGTTTTAAACAGCTTGTATCATAAAATCAAATCATCAAAAATAGAAAGAACATCTCCATTAATATATTTATATTAACATGCGTATGAGCCTACACAGCCTACAGTCTAGACCAGTTTCATGTATGAAATACGATTTTTAATAGCATGTCAGTGACATGCATCCCCAGCCACAGATGTAAAGAAAATAAGAGCTATCGAATGTAATAGTTCAATGACCTGCATCACTGTATGCACCTGTAAAAAAGTCACTTCCACATCTAGACAGGCACTTGCCTCCACATATCACCAGATTATGACACACAGTAATGTGAGCTATAGATGTCATAATCAAATTTCATCTGTATTCCTGTCCTCTATGGGGGATAACTCATCAATAAAATATTTTTAAATGCAAGACTGGTTAAGGTTTCACTCCCAGGGTTTTTCTTTCTATCCAATTAATACA
This sequence comes from Polyodon spathula, assembly GCF_017654505.1. Lineage (NCBI taxonomy): Eukaryota > Metazoa > Chordata > Actinopteri > Acipenseriformes > Polyodontidae > Polyodon > Polyodon spathula. The sequence continues at coordinate 26,902,199 of NC_054536.1, forward strand.
GAATATAACATTTTAAATCTCAAACAAATGTGGCTTGCAAGTTACAAGCAAATCAATACATTCACACTGTGCTGACAAGGTAATCAGTCACAACATGGCATTAAAACAACCAGACGAAGTAAGTGGATCTTCTCATCTCATTTTAATATGATTAAAAATATATTTTTACAATAATAAACATGAATTCCAAATTCATCATCAGCTCACAAGCTCTGCAATCATTATATTCAATCTTTAACTCAAAGTTTATGCTGACCATCAGTCTGATAGCCTATTCCATGAGAGATGCCATCATTATGCTTTGTACGAAGGCCAAAAGATAAATTAATTAACAAATACTGTGGAAATTTAATATAAATTCACTACAATTTTAAATAACAGTTTCTCTGGAATGCAGTAGTGTTGGTGCTTGTGAATGCAGTTCTTAGAAGAAAGGACCAAGACACTGGCTACACTCAGGAACAGTGTCAGACAAATATCCTCATAGGGCCAAAATAAGACCAACAAACTCATTTCACTCAATCATGACTTTTTAATTTTGTAAGAACCTGAATTACATGTAATTAACTTAGTCTTGACATTTGCCAAATTGTCTTTATAACGGATTTACATGCAACATACTGTAGAGCAACAGATAGATGAATCAGTTGTCTCACGCCATTGATCTTACTTCTCTGTTTTAACTGCATGATAACTTACAAAATAAATCAGTTGGCAAAAGAAAAACAACTGCGTCTGATAAAGAGATAGCAGTTAAATTTCGTAATGTTTGGCTCCCAACCTTGTTTCAGTGTCTGGTGTTTTTAAATGGTTTACGTCACCCAAACTGGGATCATTTTCGTTTGGCAAACACAACTTTACTTAAAAGACCAAGAAAGGAATGCTTTTTAGAAACATACATCATTTTTAAAATCAAGCTCTATTGCTCTACAGCAATGAATGCATGAACCCCACCTCCATTTCATTTATGGTCATTTCTATTAGCTTGCATTTCTATGACAATGTATCTTGTATGTGTGAATATATATACAAAGCAGATGCTGGTTATTAGCAACCTTAATAAAGACAAGCAAGATGGGCCAAATGGCCACCTCTCGTTTGTAAATTTTCTTATCTTCTAACTTTCGGTTACTTTCGGAATCAATCCCGTCCCATAGACTTTAATGTCAATGGAATTCTGATATTAGCAGATGCACACCGCATATTGACAACTTTATTGCTAGTTGCCAGTGCTACAGAGCGCACTTGCATGATTTAGGCACACTGCGTATTTCTGGCAGACTGAGGCAGAATCGTGGCTTTGAAACTGGCTGCGAAGCTGCACGCAAAATTGAGATGGATTTAGAACATTGTAAAAAGCAGACAATGTTGGATAATTTCTTATTTTAAAATTGTGTTCTTTAGAATTGATTGTGAGTACAACACATTTTATGTTTGCTTTACTCATTGTAAGAACAATTGTAGTACATTGTTGTGTGGTACTATTTAAGCCTACCTCCTTTTTTTTTGTTTTATACACGCGTGAAGTAAACAGTTCTATGTTTGGGTATTTCGTGTTTCTTATGTAAATTTTTTAACAAATACACACACACTCTGCTGTGCAAAAGTCTTAGACATGTTGCATTTTCTACTCTTATGCATTATGAGCATCACCAATTTATCTCAAAGCCTCCACTAGTGTTTTCTACTATTATAACAACCTTGACTTGCATAAAGAAGGAAAAACATTGAGTGAAACAATTTGCATAACTCGATTTTCAAGGTGTGGTATCCGAAGCATAATCAACAAGTACAAAGAAACATAATCTGTAATTGACAAGCCCAGGACTGGAAGACCCCAAAAGATGTCTAACAAGGATGAGCAATACTTGAATATAATATCCTTAAGGAACAGAAAGAAGACAAGCGTTGACTTGACAAAAGAACTGGCAGAAGGCACAGGTGTCATTGTCCATCAAATCAACAATACAAAGGTCACTCTTGAAATCAGGACTTCAAGGATATATTATAGTAAGAATGACTCTTAAGAAAGGGGAACAAGAACACAGAAATTGGACTACAGAACAATGGTCAAAGGTGCTTTGAACTGTTGATGGATGGACAATGACAGGTGGCCTTCTGCCAGTTCTTTACGCAAGTCAAGGTTGTTATAATAGTCCAAAACACTAGTGGAGGCTTTGAATAAATTATTGATGCTCATAATGCATCTGAGTAGAAAAATGCAACATGTCTAAGACATTTGCACAGCAAATATACACACAGTCTATATATACACACACCTACATACAGTAGATGCTGTTTAACAACATCAAGGTTGTTGGATCTACATTAATTACATATAGTTAGAGAAAAGTTTTTCCAGTCTGATTGCAAAAAAGTTAGCCTTATCTGCAGTGCATATTATCTGTGTCTATGAAGTGGCAGTTTGCAACACAGTGTTATTACATCTTTCAACTCTGTTTCTTCACGTGGTGAGTGGATCTTGCAATGTTGTAGGTAATATAGTTCATCCATAACATTAAACACTCAAATCATAAATTCTGTGGTTACGTACCAAACTTTTCAGCTAATGCATTTATCACTGATTGCACCGATTACACCAATGAAGGCTATTACCCCAAACTGTTGTCTACTTAACTTTGCTCATTGTAATCTTAACTCTAAATCCACGATTGATAAGTTAATAAATCTTTACCGGCATGATGTTGCATCTGACTTCATTCCTTTCTTTGTGCAGTTCGTGTTTGGATTTCATGTAAAATATAATTCTGTTATCGAAGCACACTCTTGTACGGCTTCCAGTTGATCTCTCTTTGTCGGAAAATAGTATAAAAAGGTAAGCTAACAGATGGCAGGTATAAACTGTCTCTAATGTAGCTCGAACTGGTCACTAAAAAGCATCTATTCAGGACAGTTTGAGTTTTATGTCTATGCTAGACAGACGTCACTGCACTATTACCAATCCTGCGTGCTTGATTGTTGTTTTTTCCAAAGGTGGCTACATCACAATTAGTGTTTTCTTACCTCCTCACCAAACTGAAGTGATCACCACTCACTGATAAGAAAATGAGTGGGCCTTCCTGGAAACTTTCCAGACATTTTCCATCTGAATAGGTACTGATCACTCGTAGTGGCTAATGACACATTGTCTGCTAGTTCTGATGTGTGTGTTAGTTTGTAGAGTAGGGTGTAAATGGCATATTTCATTGTTATTTATACCTGAATGTCTCTTGTCTGTTTTTTTTTTCAGTAATCACAGATCAAATCAAAACAAAAACAATACAGTTAGCAAAGAAAAATATATCTGAACTACTTTCAGATTGTATTTTCATCAAAACAGGGTTACAATATTACAGATTTACTTCATAAACCTTGTATTTTGGTTTTGAAGAATCCAGATACGATGGGATAATTTGACATTGGATGACAGCACAAATCCTGAATAATCCTGTAAAGGCCTGAATGAAAGACAAGGCTTTCTGTAACTTAAATCTATAAATCTATAGACTGAATTAACTGATCACAACTTTTCATCATTATGTTGAAGCTTGATAATGGCTTTCCGCATGGTAATCTCTACTGAAATTTATGGCTGCTCAGAGATGTCTTTTTAATTAATACAAACAAACCCAATATAAGTCTATATAAAAACACGCAAAAAAAAAAAAAGAAAAAAAAAAAAAAGCTTTTTCATTTAGGGTATCCTACCAAGCACTGCTGTTAATTTCCTATATTAACAGTACAAAGTAGATGGATTGGGTGCTTCCATACAGCGGTCAAATTAATAGCATAGAAATTTCAAAGTGATTTACAAAATAACCAGACTTTATCTGTAATATATAAAATATTAATACACCGATTTTTATTTTACCACCTTACCAAATCTAAGTCTAAAATGTTAACTAGAACAGATTTCAGTCGGGATGTCTTCATTTTTCGAAGATTGAACATGCTGATTCTTTTTCAGTCGCGGTTTCGTTCAGATATAATCAGTCTGTCTGTGTGCAGCAGTTGCCGTCCAAGACCTACTGAGACCGATTAGTCATAAGGGTGTCAACTAATGGTAAAGCAGGTTTAAGTGACGTGGCTTGTCATGTGTCATACAAAATGGCAGAATATTGTACAAAAGATTGTGAAGATGAGATCGTCCAAATGTGGACCAATAGTACATATCTGTCAGATTGCAGTGCTAAAGCGTACTCTGATCGTAATTCCAAAACCTAGGCGACAACAGAAATTGCAAAAGCACTTGGAACTACAAGTTAGTTTATGTGGTATTTAGTTTTAATAAATAAGTGTAGTAGCCTATATTTTTTACTGCCCCACAGTGTCTAAAACAATAACCCAACACAGTCACAAAGCCCCAAGATAGAGCTACACAAAAAGCGATACAAGGCCAAAGTCAAACATTATTTTTTTTTTTTTAGGTGTTTACTAATCAAAGGTGAAGCATCAATTTAACTTTTTATTATCGATCTTCTGGAAGCTTATATTTTCATACTGCACTAAAACAGAAGTAACCGGAGTGTCGATCTCTAATAGGTCACAAATCACAAGCCCCTAGATCCACATGCTGAGAAAAAAACGCCAAATTCAAATAAAAATCAACAGGTTGGATTTTACTTACCACAGGCTAAAGTGTAGCATACAAACTATACAAAAAGTCAAACACTGCCTGCAACGTCTGCACTGTGTAAATGGTCAGTCGCTAAATTAATAGGCTAAGAGTTTCTTTTTGGTTGCCTTGCGGCGCTGTCTCCGCCGTCTAATCAGCATATGATGCCATGCATAATGTGAGGGTCGCTATGATGGG